>NC_137043.1:20816163-21093663 GCF_032717465.1 Coenobita brevimanus | reverse complement strand
AGCTGTACATCTAACTCTATCCACTCATATGCTGATGATTGCATCCTTCACCTTTCCAATCAGTTCCCACAACATCCATCTCAGCAGTTACTTCAACAAACAAGGGATGAGGCTATGGCACACATAATGTCTGACTTAGCTCATATCTCTGACTGGGGGAAAAGTAATCTTGTTGTTTTTAATGCATCAAAAACTCAGGTCTTACATCCATCAACCCTACAACATGTTCTACATAAGTGCCCTCTAATTTGTAATAATATCCAGCTTAATCCTGCATCACCTTGAAATATACTTGGGGTTTTATTCTCTCAGGATTTATCTTGGAAAGAACATATTACCTCTCATAAAATCTCCTTCTAAGAGTTTAGGTGTGCTAAGCAGACTCCGTGTCTTCTTTACCCCTGTGCAGTTGTTGACTTTCTTCATGGGTTTTATTTGCCCCAATGAAGTGTCCAACTCTCATTTGTGAGGAAGCTCCACACATACGGTTCTTCTCAACAAGATGGAGTCAAAGGCTTTTCGTCTCATTAATTCTCCTCCTATTACTGGCTTCCTTCATCCTCGGTCTCCTCGCTGCACTGTTGCATCTTTATTTCTTTTCTCTCGCTACTTCATTGGTCCCTGCTGCTCTGAACAGTCTGCTTGCATCCCCCCACCACTATGATGGGCGCATTAACACCTGTCTAGCAACAAACTCTCATCCCTTTAACTAATTCAAGAGTTAACCATTTCTCCCAGTCATTCATATATGCAACAGGTCAATTCTGGAGCTGTCTTTCTCTGTATTTCCTGTTCCCTACGATCTCCACTCCTTCAAACACAGAATATACATCCAGGCATCTTGAAACGTACGGACACTGGCTCTCTGTAATTTTTTTTTTCCTTAGAGAGAACAATTTGCAGGCTCCTGGCCTTTGGTTCCTTCTTCCTTGCATAAAAAAAAACATTCCTAGGCCCTGCAAGAAGGTCTCCAAACAACTACAGGTCACTGGAATGCTTAAATCCATACTGCCGTGATGATTAATGAACATACGAAAACATAGGATTTGAAAATCTGCATGTTTGTATGGTTCGACATATGACCACATAAATCCCTCTGAATTAACTAAGTACATAAAAATACGTAACAAACTAATGGCCCAAGGAACACTTGTCCCAGATCTCATGCACGCCAAGCTGAAAATGAGCTGGAAAGAAAGAATCAAGACACGGAGGAAATGAAATAAAGTACTGTAACTTTCTGCATCTTGATGTAGAGACCAAATTATATATAGATATAGAGATAAACAGATAGATAGACAGATAGATAGACTGTCATAAAAGACTTTGTGTCATAAAAGACTGTGTGGTTCCTTTGTGGTTGAGTTATATATATATATTTTAGACTTGTGGACGAGCGGTTTTTATATCTTGGAGTAGCTTCCCATTTGTCACGTAGTGACAGGAGAGGTAAAGAATAGTATGGGACTATTTTTATTTGTCTTGGAAATATTAACAAGTCTCTCACACAGAGCGTAAGTATAGAGTCCAGTCCCGCTAGCTATATCTCTGTCTCTCTCTCTCTCTGTCCCTCTCTCTCAGTTGCCAAGCCCTTCTCCCTGTGACCTGTCTCTTCTAAGGCCTGTCTCCTTCTGACCTCTCTGTTCTATGGCTAACCTCCATCTGAGCTCTCTTTCCTAAATTCTGGTGTAGCAGGGGTGTGTCACGTGTGTTCCTCGTGGATGGAAAGTTCTAGCAGCCTGTGTGTGAGTATGTGTGTATATGTGTGTGTATGGTTACTAGGCGCTGTCGTGTGCCTAATAAGCATTCCTCGAGTTAAGAGTGTGTAAGCATGTTTAGCACTGCTCGATTCTCGCAGACACAATACCTTCTCATCATCTGACTCCCTGCTTCTATCTGTCTCTCTATCTATCTATTTATCTATCTATCTATTATGATTTGCAATTATAATATGTAGTCCTGACATCGGCTCGGCCGCGCGAAAATGGCGTACCATAGACAGTTAATAGTCCTAACATATTAATACATACTATATACACATTATAATGAACTTATAAGCTAAGTAAGTGAAATACATAATATTGTAAAAGTAACATAATTGTATGAATATTGTATACATATATTATTCATGGTAAATAGTGATTATTCAGTAATATTACATTTTAAACAAGTTGTATACATATTTGAATAAATGCAATGGTTGTTGTATAACACTTTGTAAGACGTGCATGTACAACAGACGTACGCATATAATTCTGCAATGGTAATACTGCTAGGTTATACATTACATAGAGTTATCACTTTAGTAATGTCTAATATTTCACCTAACTTGTATGATGATACTGGTAATACAGAATTGTGCTATAATTGTATGACTTATAATATTGTACTAACATTGTGTTACTACATAATTGTAACATTTTATGAATTGTTACAAAATATTGTGGTAATGCATAATTGTGTTGGCCTTATAATTGTAGTTACATTTTGTTAATGCAACTATTACGTAAGTGTCTTGGCCTTATAATTGTAGTTAAAGTTACATAAAAGTTACATCTTGTTAATGCAACTGTTAATTGGCAAAGTGTAACATAATGCTACATATCGTTTGTAGTTACATAATTGTAGTTAAAGTTACATAAAAGTTACATCTTGTTAATGCAACTGTCACAGAAATGGTACATATTGTTTGTAGTATTGTTTGTAGTTACATAATTATAGTTAAGGTTACATAAAAGTTACATCTTGTTAATGCAACTGTCACATAAATTGGTACATATTGTTTGTAGTATTGTTTGTAGTTACATAATTGTAGTTAAAGTTACATAAAAGTTACATCTTGTTAATGCAAGTGTCACATAAATTGGTACATATTGTTTGTAGTTACAGAATTGTAGCAAGTGTAACATAATGTAATCGTTTGTCGTTACATAATTATAATATGGAGTTACATAATTGTGATAATTGCAGTCCTAACATATGCTGCGGTCGATGATAGTGATGATGTGTCATGCCACTTGCTTGTGGAGACACAATTTTTTCTACTGTTTTGCAGTCACTAGTCCAGTGCCCTTGGTATCTATGATGCCTACAGTAAGGACCAAATCCTTGTGTCTTTTGTTTGTCCTCTTTTGCCTTGATAAAGCAGATAGATAGATGGGAGAACCTCACATTACACATGGGAACTATGTGGAATGTTTCTGACGGACCAGCTGGGAATCAGACGCATGACCTTTAGATAGGAGCCAGGCACCGATACGACTATACCACATCACGCAGTGGTATAGTGGTAACGGTGCCCAACTTCTCTCTAGAAGTCTCGAGTTCAATTCCCGGCCGGAACGTCAAAAACTTTCCATATATATATATATATATATATATATATCTCCAAAAAAGGCAAAAATATCTACACACCAAAGTATTTCCCAAAATCAACAGTTAAATATTCTGAAGCAATATATTAGTATATATAAAAGAGTGTCCACGGTAACATTTTTATTTGTGCAGGAACATACTAAGTCACTTATCTCTAGTCACAGCCGACCTTGTCTGAAAGTCAACATTTACCCGATTCCCACTACAGTTAAATGCCACGCAAGGGGAGGAAATCCCCAGCCAGCAATGGAGTAATCTGGATTTTCCAACAGTATTCCCATTAGGCGGGGGAGCCGTAGATGCGCCCAGGACCCACCTATACCAGGTCAGCCAGCCTGCTCTGTTCACGCAGGTGATTAATGGGGGAGTGAGGTGTAGTGACATCAGCTTCGCCTCTCGGTCACGAGCACTGCTGCAGAAAGCAGCTCAGATTCCTGTATACACGTCTTGAGTGCGGTCGTGTTTTTTGTTTTAGAGGGTGAGTTGATACTGGTGAAGGAACAGTGTAAAACTGGGAACATGCCAAATGTCTGTGCAGTGTATGGATGCAACAACAAAAAAAGTTAAGATGAAAGGTTCAGGAATCCGTTATTTTGGATTCCCAAAGGACGCATATTACAAACGCATATGGATCAACTTGTGTCGTCATGCTGATGATTTTAATGTAAAGAATGCTGTTGTCTGTTCTGATCACTTTACTAAGGATGACTACATTGATGACATGAAGAGCAGACTACTTGGAATTGAGAGTCCTAGGACTAAATGACTCCTGAAGAATGAAGCTGTGCCCTCAGTTTTTCTGCATAACGGTAAGTTAACTTGAAAGCAATAACTTTGATTTTGAAGAATTTACATTATCAGTACTCTTCTGATAGTCTCTAGAAGGAAATGTCAATGGGAGAGAAAGGGCAATAATGCAAGGGATCTCTCCCATTGGCATTTCCATCAATCATTTATGTTCACTCAGCTCTCCACATCTCCTTCCTATTATTCCCCCCCCCCTCTCTCTCTCTCTCTCTCTCTCTCTCTCCTTTGCCATTTTGAAATATAATTACTTACGTTTCAGTTACAAGTCCAGCGGAGATGTCCAGTAGGAGACGTAACAGGGTAGAAAGACGTGGCCAAAAGAGATGTGTGGAAGAATTGTTGCGTGACCAGGGTTGTTCATCAAGTCAAATGTGATGTTGATAGTGAGGAGAATATTGTGCATGCTGCAATGAGGAGTGACACAGAAATACCGCAAAATGCTGTTCATGATCCAGAAGCTTTGCAAGAGGAGCCTGATAAAACACCAAGCCTCTGTATTAATTGTCCCGTTATCCAACAAACACTAGAACACAAAATAAAAAAGTTGGAAGAGGAGGTACAACTTTGGCGTAGTAAATATTTCTCCTTGAAAGAAAAAACCTCTGAAGAAGTTATAAATGCTTTAGTTCGTGAGAAAGTAAACCTCGTTCTGGATCCTTTTTTCAGCAAAACACAAATCAATGCTATTGTAATTAACAGTAAAACTGTGAAATTTTGGCCAGAGGAAGACATAGCATTTGCAATGACATTAAGGAGTTTGAGTCTAAAATGTTATAAGTATATGAGAGATGTTAAAGGCTTCCCCTTGCCATCTGTTAGCACATTGAAAGACCGAGCAAAGAACTTTGTATGTGAGCCTGGCCTTTTATCTTCTGTCCTGTCGCTTATGAAATCAAAGTCAGATACGTTAAGCCCAGTAGAAAAGCTTACTGTCTTATCATTTGATGAAATGAGCCTTGCTAAACAGTGGAGCTACGATAAAGCAACAGACACACTCTATAAGCCGCACAAGAATGTACAAGTTGTCATGCTAAGAGGCTTAGCTTGTAAATGGAAACAGCCAATATATTTTGCATTTGATGAATCAAATATGCATAAGATTTTGTTAGAAATAATTAAGAGTGTAGAGTCAGCAGGATACCCTGTTGTAGCAATAGTGCATGATCTGGGACCTTGTAATATGTGGGTATGGAAAGAATTTGGTATTGATCCTATAATAACTAAGAGGGTATCCTTCAAAAATCCATGTGCTGAAAGGGAAATATTTCTTTTTGCTGATGCCCTCACCTGATAAAGCTTGTCCGAAACAATTTTCTTGATTCTGGTTTTGTTTTGGACAGTGGAGACTTTGTTACTGTTGCATGCATAGGGGAAATGCTTGCAAAGACTAAAACTGAGTATGGATTGGCTTATAAATTAAGTGATATTCATCTTAACGTACATGGACAGCAACGGCAGAGAGTTAAGTATGCTGCCCAGTTGTTGTCAAAGACCTGTTCAAAGTCTCTACAGTATTTAGGTGACAAGGGTCTTTTGGAAAGCAAGAATTGGAAAACAACTGCCGAATTTATTTCATTGGTAGATGAATGGTTTGATGTGATGAACTCGTCTATGTACAGTGACAAAAAAGAGCGTTGTGCATATGGAATGAATTTGGTAACACAGGTAAACATTTTAGATAAAATGATTGATGTCATGGAAACTATGAGAGTAGGTAACTCAAAGTCATTGTACAATTATCAGAGAGGAATAGTTTTGTCAAGCCTTTCACCTAAAAGACCGTTCCATATGTTGAGAAGTAACTACAATCTTGAATTCATAATGACCAGAAGACTGAATCAGGACTGCCTAGAACATTTCTTTGGGTGTGTAAGACAAATGAGTGGACTTCAGGATCACCGGGATGCAGTCAACTTTAAATATAGACTGAGAAAGTATGTGTTGGGAAGGGATGTTCAGTTGGTCAGTGAAGCAAAAAAATTAGTCTAGGCGATGAAACCGATACATGTTTGTTTGATAAGACTCTGCCAGGTGAAACCTCCAAACATGTTGATTCAAGTGACCGTGAACTGGCTCTGGAAATTTGCCTAACGAGTTTAGTATTCAAGAATTTGGAGTTAGATATTGATAAGGAAAATGATGACATATCTGAAGAATCAGTGAAGATAATGAAATTCTCTCACCTAGAAAGGTAAATGCAATATCCACTGGCAGTGTTATAGAAGATGAGTCCTTGTGATATATAGGTGGCTTCATTGTTAGGAAATTCTCGCACAAGTATCCCCATTTAGGATATAGGGCAGAGGACTGCAGAAAAGATAAATCATGGGCTGAAGTGGTTAGCGGAGGACAACTGTATATGCCATCAGAAGAGTTTTCTTCTCAGTTACATATAATGAGAGAAGTATTCAAATCTACTCAAGGTGAAGGTCTGAGGGAAGGTCCCAGATGTGTTAAGACTCTCTCCTCAGAGATAGAAAGCACTGGAATATGTTTGCCATCAGACGTAGTTGATTTTTTTGCTAGAATATCAGTATTCTTTAGGATGAGACATTTAAATAAAATTATTACCTTCACCAAATAAACGGATGCCTGTAGAAGCCTGTTAAGAAAAAAGAGCAAAATAATGTCATAAAGTATCTTGTGACAAAGAGCCACGGCATTAATATTGTGCTATGTTTAACCAGTACAAGCTCACATTATTATTAGACCAAATATTTTCATTCTTAGGTTAGTTATTAGGATTATATTTATGTGTGTATTTTTTTTCTCTGTAAATTATTTTGTCTTATAAGCCATGATTAATGAACACGGTTAGTTTCAGCTTAACTGTTCATTGTAGCTGTCTCACTCTCTTACTGCATTTCCTTGTATTCAGTTTATATAAACTGTTAATTTTATAAGTTTATTAATAACTTGTTTTTTTTAATACCCTTATGTTTTATAAAAAAAATAAAAAATAAGTGATAGTAACAACAGCTGATCAAAGAGAAGTGAGAGCGTGTGGAACCTGTAACTCCCTTCACTGAGAGGAGAGGCAAAGATGACGTCACTAAGTTAGCCTGCGCGAGACGGGTTTATTCTCGTCCCCTGGCTTGCTGACCTGGTATAGGTGGGTCCTGGATGCGCCCACCCTGACGGAATTACGCATGTGCTGAACAAGAACGGTAGTTCGGAGAGCGGGATGGGGATGGGAGGGTGAGATAGAGAAGGTGAAAAGAGAAGAGAGGAAAGAAGAAAGAAGGAGGAGGAAATCAAGGTCAAGGAAGAGGAGATGTGGAAGCTGATGAGGAGGGAGGATATACGGCGAAAAAAAAAAAAAAATGAGTGAGGGAGAAGGGAGAGAATGCAGAGTAAGAACGAAAGGAGAGATGAGGAAGAGAAGATGACGGAGGAAAGAGTAACAGAGGGGGGGAGAAGGGGAGGAGAGAATGAAGGGGACGAGAGAGGCGATAATGTAGGGAAGAGTAGGGGTGGGGTGGAAAATGGAGAGAATGGAAGAACAGAATGAAGGAGCGAAGAGGGAGGAGAGGGAGAAGAAGGAGGAGAAAAGTGTGACGAAGTGAAGAAGAAAGGAGAGAGAAGAAGAGAAAATGGAGGAAAAGAAAGTGAAGGAAGAGGAAAGAAGGAGAGTAGGGAGGAGGAGAGGAAGGAGGAAAGAGTGAGGGAGGAATAGAGAAGGGAGAGAAAGGAGAGGCGGTGGGCAAAGTAGGAAGGAGACGAGGAGAAGAAGGAGAAGGTGAAGAGGCAAAGGAGAAAGGGGAGAAATGTTACAGCCAAGAGGAGGAAACAGGAGGGAGGAAGGAGAAAGGAGGAAGAACAAAGGAAGAGACAGAAGGACAAAGTGGAGAGGCAGGAGAGGAAGGAGGAGACGGTAGGAAGGACAGAGTTAGAATGAAAAAAGATGAAGCCGGACAAAAGAGGAGGCGAAAGAAATGGGAGGAGGAAAGGAAAGAAGAAAGACGAAGAGAGAGAGATAGAGATAGAGAGAGAGAGAGAGAATTAATGAACCTTGAAAGAAGGAAGAGAGAGAGAAGGGTAAGGAGGGAAAAAAGGACACAGAGATGGAAGAAAAGAATAAAGGAGGGAAAGTGGGAAATAAGGAGAGAGGTGGGGGGGTGGAAGGTTGGGCAAGCAAGAGCTTATGGTGCTGGAACGAACGACTAAGATATTTTTACGTGACAGCTGAACTGAAGTGAAATGAGAATAAAAATTCATGACCTTGTTTCCTGACGTACTGGGAGGTCATTTGAAAGCTTTAGAGAAGAGGGGGATCTTGGAATGTAGGGGAGTGTGAAGTGAAGGAACATTGGAAAGAGAGAGAGAGAGAGAGAGAGAGAGAGAGAGAGAGAGAGAGAGAGAGAGTGAGATGGGAATATGAAGGAAATAGAAGATTGGAAGACGGGAGGGACTAGAGGATACTGGAATAAAGAGAAGAGCTGAGAGGTATTATGGAGCCTTTAGAAAAGACGATGGGGGGGAGGGGGATAGATCTTGGAATGTAAAAAGGTGTTGAGGAGGAAGGGAGGGGGGGAGAAGGAGAGAAAAAAATGGGGGAGAGTGGGTAGAGAGACGGGGTTAATAGAACTGGTTAGAGAATAGATGAGTTTTGAAGTGGAGGTGTGGGATGGTTTGAGATGAAGGTGTGGGAGAATGAGATGGAATGGGCTGGAATAAAATGGAGGATGAGGAGACAAAAGGGATAGGAGAGAAAGGAGGAGAGTGTGAGAAAAAATTGGGAAAGAGAGAGAGAGAGAGAGAGAGAGAGAGACGGAAAGGGTGACAGGGAATGGAAAAGAGGGAAAGGGAGATTGAAAAGGAAATGGACGATGAAGGACGCAGAAAGTTCTTTGGAGGCTTTGGTGAGGAGAGCGTGGGTGTGGAGTGAAGGAGTGTGATGGAAGGGGGAAAACTGGAAGAGGAGAAAGCAGGGATGTGAGGAAATTCCATAGAGAAAAAGAGATGCAGGTGGGTAAGGAGATGGAGATATGATGGGAGATAATGGGAAAGAGGGGAAAATGTGAAGGTTCTTGGAGGGTTTAGAAAGAAGAGGTAGGAGCATGGTGTGAGGTGTGGTTGGTTGGGAGAGTTAAAGAGTTGGAGAGAGGGAGTGAATGAAAAAGAATGGGGATGAGGAAGGGGAAGGGTGTGAAAAGAAAGCAGTTTTGGAATAGTGAGGGATAGAAGAGTTGAATGACTGGAACAACAGGTGAGAGAGAATAGGAAAGAGAGGAGATAGTGAGAGAGAATCGGAGGGGGGGAGAGGAAAGTACCGGTAATAAAGAATGGGAGAGAGGGATGGAAAGTTGAGAGAGAAAGGAAGACGGTGAGGGAGACGGTGAATGAGAATGGGAGAGAGGGTGGGGAAAGGTAACAGAAAATAAAAGTGAGGAAGGGAAACAGTGAGAGAGAGTAACAGAGGGAGGGATATGGTGAGAGACAATGGAGACAATGGGAGATAGGCAGGGAGGGTGAGAGAGAATGAGGAAACAAGAAGAGAGATGGCAAGATAGATTGGGAGGGGGGTGGGAGAGGAAAAGAGAAAGAGAGGGAGAGGGGAGAAGGATAGTATGTGGCGAGTGTAACAAAAGAACATGAATGGGAAAGAACTACTTGACAAAGGTGGTGCGAATATTCTGGAGAGAGAGAGAGAGAGAGAGAGTAAAATCCTCTGCGCTCGTGTGAGCGTGCATGGGCGCTTTTGTAGCATCACCTGGCACTATCGGTTATAATTTATATCACACCCTCACACCGTAACACCGCTACGCCTCGTTTGTTGCCGACATAACGTATCCCAAATGCCGGCAGCCCGACACACTAACTTGGCATATTGATGTTATTGCCAGGTCGTTCTCTGCTTAGGGTGCTGTGAGTTCCACTAAATTATCGTCCAGGGAGACCTAATTAATGGACTTAATTTGCAATAACCACGAGAAAGGTATGCGTTTAGTGCTAGGAATAATTACAACATTTACCGGACATGGAGCTATTTTAGAATAATTATGTCCTTCGTGCTGGATAAATTATGATGGGTCATAAAGATTGTAATCTAATTACAAGTCATGGACTACGGGGTGATGGTCATGATAAACTTCCATTAATACAGTGGAATCTCGTATCTCACTTAACCGAGGCCAAAAACTGAGGTGTGATTTTGTGAGATGAGCGAGTATTAAAACAGTGGATAATAACTTAATATATCATAATAATAGGTAATAAACTAATAACCCTGGAGCTATGAGACATCGAACTTTTCAACGACTTTTAATGAAGAAAAGCACTGCTTTCCGATCGCTGGGGTGCTCCTTCCCTCCCCCTCCTCCCAAATAAATGTTAAACTATTTTGACCAGAGGAGTGAGTATAAATATATGTCTAGATACTGAGGCTGACACTGCTGCGCGTCAGAGGGTAATTACCGGCCATTAAGGTAACTCTGAAGCTGCCGTGCCTCGCCACCGACCCCGAAATGTTTTGCACTCCTCATATTTGCTTATGAAGAGTCTCAGTTGACTACCAATGATGAAGATAAGCTTTTGATTCGATCGGGGCAATAAGTCACAATAATATGATGTGCTGATATCATTACTTCAAGGCAAATTTAGCTCAAATAATGTTAAATGTTGCAGGAGGTATGGAATATTCAAAAGGATGAAAGTGATGGTGCGGAATGGTTACTTGTGAGAATTTTATTTTCTACCTATCTATCTATAGCCCGACGCCCTAATCCCGCAAAGGGTGGCCGCAGGCAAAACGCCTCAAAGTCTGTCACCGACCATTTGACTACCCTCCCCCCAAGTCACTCCCCCCTCCCTCATATACCTCTCAACTCCATCGCTCCACCTCATCCTTGGTCTTCCCCTCCCTCTCCCCCCTTCCACCTCACCTACATACACCCTCTTATTCAGTCTTTCATTCTCCATTCTTTCCACATGTCCAAACCACCTCAGTGTATTTCCCTGATCTTCTCAACCACATCCACATCCATCCCACAACGTTCTTTCACTTCTTCATTCGTCAACCTGTCCCTCCATGTCACTCCACATGCTGCTCTCAAGTAACTCATTTCCACAGCTCTCACTCTTGACTTATTCCCCTCTTGCAAGGTCCGTGCTTCGCTCCCATACGTCAGGGTAGGGATCACAATACTATCATGCAGTGACTTCTTAACTTCCATACTCACCTTCCTATTTCTCATCACTGCTTTCAGTGAACCAATAACCTTCCTTCCTTGCTGTACCCTTTCAAACACTTCATCCCCCAATGTTCCATCCTTACCCATCACACTACCCAAATACTTGAATGCACTCACATTCTCCATATCCTCACCATCCAACCTCACTGCGCATTCTGTGACTTCATTCCTCTCAAACACCATAACTTTACTCTTGTTTACATTAACTTTTAGATTCCTCTTCCTACACATTCTCCCAAATTCATTCACCAAACTTTGCAACTCCCATTCATCTTCACTCAGCAATACTGTGTCATCAGCAAACAGCAACACCGGAATCTTCTAAATCTCACCCTCATTCATTAGAGCCACCGCCACATCCACTGCCCTACCTTGCACCTCCTTTACAACCCCATCCATGTATATATTAAACAGCCATGGAGACATCACACAACCCCGTTTCAGTCCCACACTGGGATCAAAGAACTCACTCAGCTTACCATCCACTCCTACCGTAGCCCTGGCTTCTTCGTATATACTCTTCACAGCACTCAACAATTTCCCCTCCACTCCATATATTCTTAATACTTTCCACACACCTTGTCTATCTACTCTGTCATAAGCTTTCTCTAAGTCCATACACTTTCTTTCCCTTCTCTAGATACTTCTCCACTAAACATCTTAGAACAAATATCTGATCTACACACCCTTTTCCCTTCCTAAATTCTCCTTGTTCTTCTCTAACTAGCTTCTCTGTTATATGCCTAACCCTATCAATGAGTATTCTACCATATATTTTTCCAGTCACACTAAGAAGGCAAATACCCCTATGGTTACCACATACTTCTCTCTCCCCTCTTCCTTTGTATAAAGGAACAATTATACCTGATTTCCAGTCCTCCGGATCCCTTCCCTCTTCCTAAGCCAGTCTACATAACTTCCATATCCACTCCACTACAGTCTCATTCCCATACCTCAGCATTTCACCACACACTCCATCAATTCGTGGGGCCTTTCCCACCTTGATCTTCTTCACTGCTTCCACTGCTTCCGCCCTACTGATATCTTCCTCCCTCATCTTATCTCTTATTCTCCCAGCCATTCCCCAACCACTTATACTTGCACTGCTCTCACTCTCTACATTCAACAAATCCTTAAAGTGCTCCTTCCACCTCCTCAATTTCTCTCTCTCTTCTCCACCAAGAATCTATTATTCCTATCTTTCACTCCCCCACTCTTACCCCTTTCACACTGCCTTACTTTCTTTACCTCCTTCCAAAACAATATCTTACTCTCCTTCCATTTCACACTCAGATTCCTCCCACACTCTTCATCCACTCTCTTCTTACTCTCCTTCACCAATCTCTTCACCTCCCCTCTTCTGCTCACATATACCTGTCTCTTCTGTCTCTCATCTTCTCCCCTACATCTGCTTGCTAGCCATTCACTATATGCCTTCTTCTCTTGTTCCACAGCTCGTTTCACCGTATCATTCCACCATGCTGTCCCTTGCACACCCCTGCATCTCCTCCTCACTTCACAAACCACCTCACACACTGCACCTATCTCTTCGCATGGAGCAAAACTGATGATCATAAATGTTGGTTCACTAATCATGAGAAAAGGGTCATCTTGTTCACAACCGACAGGAGCAGAAGCAATGTAAATATTGATGATCCAGTCCCTCCAGTTTATTAACCCCCAAACCTCGGATTATGGCCATAGCTATCATGAAATAGATGGCTCAGGCAGCTTGGATAACAGCAATAGACACTTTGCCTTTCTCGCCATTGTTTGAATTCCTACCAATTTTCTATGATGCCCTGTGTGTTGCGTAGGCATATAGGAGGTGGGTGAGCTAAACTGCCAGTCTTTCAGGTGGGGTAGGAGTGACAATTTCTTAATCCACATAGGCCCATTTGCTTTCTGCCACGAACGGCTGCTATCTCCACCCCTGCCTTGTTTCCCACTCCTACAGGAAAAGGAGTTGTGTGATAGCTCAACTGGGAGAGTTTTAGAGACGACAGTGTCATCATTATCTAGTGGAGACACGATGACTGAGATGGGAAGGTGTAAAGTGATGTACGATGACCATCCATTATGGCCCCCACCTCCTTCCCATTGCATTTGCAGTGCCTTTGCCTCACTGCACTCTTGCCACCATCCACATTGCCCCAGCCTGACACTTCGCGGTAGTATGGGAAAGTGTAACATAGATAGAGCAAATTTGTTCATTAAAAAAATGGCATTAAGATATGAAGAAAACTTCAGTGAAGAGACTAAGTGTTTCTGGAAGCAATGACTGACATTCATCTAGTGAAGTAAGATTGTGGAAAAAAAGAAACAAAAGCATTCAGGAGCCGAATGCTAATCACCAGCTAAAATATGTTATTGGATAAATGTAAGCTGTAGGCCTATATCTATCAATCTATCTACATACCTAGGCTGCTTCCCTCAAAGAATAGGGGTTAGCCGAGACAGGACGACACACTCCCACTTTGGTCATCCACACACACACACACACACACATTTATTCGTACCTTAGCCCCAAGGGGAGAAGGGACAGATTCTCACTGCACCACACTGCACGGGGATCAGCTGTGCAGTGTAATCAGCGACATCTACAGCAGGGCCAGACAGCAGAGCTGGTTTACCCCTACCACACCATAATGGACCCATCTCATTACCCATACCTGACCTGATAGCTGATCAGACCAAATGTGGGAGAATATCTCCTCAGGGCCGTGTCACCATTTATTCATTCACAATTTCTCTCCAATCATGCACAGCCACTCTTCCTTGCTCTACAGACATCCCTTTTGATTCTAACGCTCTCTCTACGCTGTATCTATCCTATTCGTGTCTTCCTCCAAGTCTTACACCTCTCACATCCGATCCAGTTATCATTTTCACCAATCGCTCTTCATCCATTCTCTCCATGTGGCCAACCCATCCCAACACCCTCTGCTCAGCTGGATCAGCCATCTCTTGAACAACTCAAGTTCTCCTTCGCACTTCAATCGTTCTCACTCGATCCATACGTGTCACTCCACACATACTCCTCAGACACCTCATCTCCATCACATTCAAACTTTTCCTCACTGCTGCACCTGTATTCCATGTTAAAGCTCCATGTAATGCAGTCGGTAACACTACACCCTAATAAAGCTTTCTCTTTACATCCATTTTAAGCGAACAACATCTAAACACTCTTTTCATTCCTCCCAGCACCTTTCCTACTTCATTCATTCTAAACTTCACTTCTTCATCTATTCTTCCATCCAGAGCAACATACTACCCAAAATACTTAAAACACTGTACCTCCTCGAGCAACTCACCATTCAAATCTCTTTTCATCCTCCTACCATCTACCAACCTCATACACTTCATCACTTAACTCTTATTCTCATTTACTCTAAATTTCCTCCTTTCACACTCCCTTCCAAACTCCTCTAGCAACTGTCTCAGTCTCTTCTCCGAATCAGCCACCAGCACAGCAGCATCCGCAAACAGCGACTGATTCAGATTCCACTCTTTACCATCAGCATTCACTAGACTCAGACCTCGACCTAACACTCTCACATTCACCTCTCTTACACCGCTATCCACATAAATATTAAACAACCAAGGCAACATCACACATTCCTACCACAGCCCCACTCTCACGGGAAACCATTCACTCACAGTATTTCCCACTCTTACACATGCTCTACTCTATTACTATTTACTATATCTACTATAGATACAGTACACCATCAGGAATTCAGGTTACTATAAAAGATTCCTACAACATCTAGGTACTTTATTGGAAGAGGGCTGCACTAAACTCACAGAGTCTTCTTGTTCAAGTCTCTCCTGATTCGCTGAGAGAGAGGTAAGTAAGCTTAAGTTTACCATAATGTTACTTGGGGTTAAGGAATTCTCGGATGTGTACACATCAAACAGTCTTCTCAAGGTTCTTTTCCTTAGCTTGCAAATTTGGCGAGAGGCAGTTGTCAGTGCCAACCAGCACAATCAAGCAGCAACTGGATCTCGAAAGCTCAACAACAAACATCCACTTATGCTGCATGATACATTTGTCTCCCCCCAGATAAATGTCTCCCGACATGTTACAGAAGTAGAGATTAATAGACGAAAATGAGAATAATAAAACAACATTGATAACATAGGTGGATGATAAGAAAAATATCTAATATACTACAGCAGTAGCCGTGTGTCTGTGTGTGTGTGTATTTTGGGCAGCCGAAACTACACATTCAAATCGCACCAACAAGGGCACAAAAATCTCAAACAATTCGCTGATGTGAAAAACTTGGTCCCATCACGATTGAAAAACTTTTACTATATTTAATGAGCGATCAGATTTTGATCAATAAACGCCGCTCCCGGCACTCAGTCGGTTGCCGTGGCAGAGTGGTTAATACCTCAGACTCGTGTTTGGACAGCTTGGGTTCCATTCCCGAAGCTGCAAATAACATGATCAATTGGTTAGCTGCCAAAAATCCAAGTGGCGTTAGATTAAAACAGAACATAAACGAACCAGCATTGGCCCATCCATGTCTCCTTCACGGCCGATAGTGACAACATTAGACTAGAACAACACATAAACGTGACTCGGATCACCTGAAATGATCGCAACGTGCGCGCGAAGCGCAAGGAAACGAGTGCGAAGCATGAGAAAGCGAGTGCGCAGGACACGAGCCCTCAGCAAGTGTGACTAGGCCCAAAGGGCCCATGGGCACTTGCATATGTTATAATAATATGACCATACTAGATGATAGGGAGATAATTAACTAAATTAGTAGACATACAGAAGAGTGCGATTGTTAGATCAAATATTAATATGTTCTGATGTAATAATTATAAATAGGCAATTACCAAGTTTGGTGAGTGTACAAAAATTATAAGATGGTAATATGTTGTTGCTTAATACTGATATGTTATAGTGATGAATAATTAATAAAACTACATTAATATAATAGCTGGTTACACAGGATATATAATGACATCGCGAGAGAATAAGATCTCATAATAACTAATTTATGCATAATTAGTTGGATGTCCACACGTCTTCACACAAATCAACACTGTATACTGGAGATGGAGTTGACAGTGGTGCAGTTGGTGGTTGCCTCTGGGCAGTGGGTAGCAGGCTGTCATGTTCCTACTCAGATTTCTTCAGCTTCAGGGTTAGGTTGTCATTTTTTCTCACCATTTTCAAATTTAACAAGTTTGACTGCTTTTTTTTTCTTTCTTGATTTATGTTTGAACCTAATTACAAGGATTTATTTTTTTTGTACCCTTAACACAGCACTGGACAAAAACCACTGTGATCAAGAATCCTACTAGGGTGAATGCAGTTTAGATGATATACAAAATGAAGGCTCAACAGAGAGTGATGAAGGAAGTGATACATCTGATCACTCTCAAAGTCAGAATTGTTTAGGTAATCAGTCATGTCTAGCAAAAGAGAGGTAATACTTACATCATGACTGGGAAAGGTACAATTTACCTACAATCCAAATTTGAACAAAATTCATCAGATTCTATGGAATTCAGCCATCGCATGTCATAAAACCCAATCCATATTAACCCGCCCCGTCCCGGCAACTTTTCGACCACTGGTACCCTCCAATCCCGGGCAATTTTCGACCTTTTTTTTTTTTTGCTTAAACTTTCGCTTTTGGTCAGAAACAATGGCCGGTGGCAAAGAAAGTGGTCCCTGGGGTCCCTAATTAGCTTAACCAGATATGCGATGGTCCCACCTGGCCCCATGTTCTCCCTATGCGGTGTGAGCATCAAACGTTTTCTATGGTATTATAAGTTTGGGAAACCAATGAAAGTAAGTAGAAATGAATTTATTACAAACATAAAAACATGTGATAAAAGAGTATATTGAATTTTATACAAAAATAGAGCAGAAATAAGCATTGTACCATCGTGAGAAACGAGCAAAATCGGCCAACTTGGTTCCCATGAATCGCTAACATTCTAAAATCATGATACATATAATTTTTTTTACTTACATAATACTTCTACAATAACATTATACCATTTTACATTATATTGAACTGTTTTTACGTATTCACAGGCCTTTTGATAACATTTAGCGTAATGCTAGCGCTAATTTACGTAGTGAGTGAACTCGCTGTGACTGATGTTTCAACTCGTATTGTGCTTTTTCTACTAACATAATACCTTTCTAATATTATTATACACTTTTCAACTTTATAGAACTGTTTTGAGATTATTTCAGGCCTTACGTAAATATATAGCGTAATAATAGCGCATAATAACACACACGGTGAAGTCGCTATGACAACTAATTCAACTTACAACCTATTTTTTTACTTATATAATTATTCTACACTAACATTGCACATGTAAACACTTGATATAATTGATATTACATCATTTCTGAACGTACGATGGAACTTAGCGTCATATTTGCGCGTACTTACATAGGGAGTGTTATCGCGATATCATTTGTTTCATCTTACACAAGTAATCAACTTATAAAATACCTTACTACTAACATTACAACATCATCCACTGTATATAATTCCTATCACATACTTACTGACCAGAATGTGGGTGTACTCGTGACATCAATTATGACAACTTACAGTAATGTTCAACTTATACGTTTTATTCATGCTAACATTACACCCGTTTCCACTTTATTCCCTTGCTATCACATATTTACTGACCAGATTTACACAGTGGGTGTAGTTTTGATAACAATTCTTTCCACTTACACTAATTCTCATCTTATACATTACTTTTCTGAAAAAATAACACCCGTTTCAACTTTATATTTGACTTAGCACCTACTGACTGGCCTTACCATTATCATGAGCGTCATTTCGCCTTCCTACACAGTTTCAGAAGTGTACGAGATTATGGTATTCCTTGAAACAAGGCTGAAGGCACAACGCAACATTGCACTCGACACACTCGTATCTTGTGTCTTTTCTCTGCGTTGATGGTCTGACTGTCGAGTGCTTACATACATGGCAGCGACGCTGGGGTTTACGACGGTTTGGTTCGGAAGGGATTGCGCTGGGGTAGTGGCGGGCTGCAAGACGTAGGGGAGTCTGAGCAGCACGGGGGGCGCGGGGGCAGTGTGGGGGTCTTTCCTGGGCATGCTTGGCGATTATTTCACGTGCCAGCTCCCTCACAAACCCCTCAAAGGTCTCGGATACTCCGGTGGTCATTGCGTGCAGGTAGTGGGCGTTCAGGACCGTGATGTCGAGCAAGTGGAAAAAGAGTTTCTTGTACCACTTCATCGTTGTCCTGGCACAGTCAACACTTGAAATCATCGAGTCTGACTGATCAACTTGCCTCATGTTCAGATTATAGGCAAGTACAGACTCTGGTTTCCATACGTTGCGCCTCCTCTCGCTACGGTGATCCACGGAGTCTGTGCGGTGCATCGGGGGCTGTGAACAGTTGATAGGAGGCAAACTTCCCTGTTGTGGTTCCACAGGGTTGCAAGGATGTTATTGGCCTGGAAGAAAACCACCTCATTCTTGTCAAGTTTCCTCCCTATCTTGACCATATGGCGACGGTTTCTCTTGACTGTACCACAGACTCCGGTGTCGTGTTGCTGGAGGAACCTAGCGAGAAGAGGGCTAGTGTACCAGTTGTCCAGGTACAAAACATGACCACGATGAAGGTACTCTTCTATCATTGTCTTCACCACGGCCCCAGAGAGTCCTATACTCCGATCTTCTATTATATCTGTCTGTGCGCCTGTGTACAAGACTATGTCTTGCACATAACCAGTCTTACAGTCACACATAACAAAGATCTTGAACCCGAAACGGTGTCTCTTGCTGGGTATATACTGCCTAAAGGAAATATTGCCTCTCCACAACACAAGACTCTCGTCTATGACGAGGTCTCTGTAGGGATAAAATGAGGAGCGGAACATTTCCCGTAAATGATCAAATACCAGCCTAATTCTCCTCATTTTATTGGTGTTATTTGCATTGGCTGGATCATCTGCATCAAAAAAGTGGAGGCGGCCGAGAATAAACTGAAATCTATTACGACCCATCACCTTTCCAAAGAAAGGTGTTAGGATGATTGGGTCCGTTGTCCAATAGGCAGGAATTTGATTTTTCTTCACCACACCCATCAAGATTACCAGGGCAAAAAATAGGAACATCTCTGATATAGTCACGGGAAAGTCATACTGTTCTGCATGCTTGCTTGTGGGTTCCTAGGCGTTCACTTTCAAGGCGCTGGGATTGTGAAAATATATTTGTCTGTTCTACTATGCGCCCAACAAACGCCTCATCAAAAAACAAGTTGAAAAAATCTAAACGTGACGACCCAGCATTTACACCTGGAGCCGTGCAACCTGACCGCCACTCCTCAGTGAACTGGTGAATGATGGGAGTAAAATTACTCCCATCCTCCCAGTTCCACGTGACACCACCGTCTCCAGCCACGTCACCATCGTCCCCTTCGTCAGGGTGGGGAGGTGAGGGTGGTGGGGGAGGTTGGGGAGGTGGAGAGTGGCGCCTCTCATCACTCGCACTTCTCTTCCCTCTCCCTTTTCCTTTGCCCTTTCCCTTCCCTTTCTTTCCTTTCCCCACATCCTGGGGCTGTGGGGAGGAAGTTTGGGAATATTCAGGGGCGAAAGAAGTGCTGGGGAGTGACTCAACCTCCTCTCCCCTAGGCCAACGAGCACCACGTGCTCGTGCTGCCTCCCTCACACCACTGGCCCCTTCACCCTGCACTACCCCCACACCACTCTCACTTTCACCCCGCGCTGCCGCCACAACACTTTCCCTTTCTCCCAGCAATCCCACCACACCACTTGCTACTTCCCCAGACAAAGTACTTGAACCATACCTTAGGTGTCGTCTCGCCCCACCTTCTGATCCACGTGGTGATATTTTTTCCTTTCCCAACCACTCGGCGATATCACGTCCTAGCCCTCCGTCATCCTCATCGTCCTCATCCTCGTCCTGATCAGAATCGTGATGGAGAGATAGCTGTGCACGTGGTTGGGGAGCAGCCTGGCCTTCCCTTGCCTTACGGTATGTCACATACCGCGTTTTTCGGGGCGAAGGGACCTCCTCATCACTGCTACTTATTTCTTCCTCTGGCTGGACGTAATCGCGATCCACCACATCATCATCGAGTGGAGAATCACTGTCTCCAGTGAAGGCTTCCAGGACGGATGCAATTTGCTCATCTGAGAGACCTTTCCGTGCCATGTCTGACCTGGGTCACTGCTGGCAGGTGAGTGACCGAGACAAGGGAGAGCGCGGGTCACGCGGGGTCTAGGACGCTGCCCACCTGGCGGCAGATAGGGGAGGCTTGGGTACCCGGGCGAAACGAAAATCTCCCGCGAATTTTGAAAATTGTGGAAATTATGAACCTTGCAATTGCAGGACGTTGAAGTACGTCCTCGGGACTGGCTGTGACAAAACGTGAGGACGTGGAAGTATGTCCTCGGGACAGCGCGGGTTAAAAAATACATTGTGGTAGGCATTCGGTTGTCTACGATCAAAGCCTGGCCAAAAGAAATAGCCTTCTGCATATTCACACGATTTCTATTTCCTGATGGTTTAGTAAAAATTCATCCACAAATTTTCGAGATATTTTGGCAAAACACACACACACACACACACACACACACACACATTATATTGCCTCACCTTGCTAAGGGCAGAAGATTCTCTTCTCTTTATGCGAGGAAGAAAGAACCAAAGGCTACGAGCCCTCAAAACAGTTCCATCCAAGGAAAAACAAAAGCAATACAAAAGAGAACCAAATTTAAGATCTGTTCATTTCGAGATGCCTGGACACACTGCATTTGAAAGACTGGAGATCATAGGAGTAGGAAATACAGACAGAGGTAGACAGCTCCAGAGCTGACCTGTTGCATAAATGAAGGACTGGGAGTAACGGTTAACTCTTGCATTAGAGAGCTGGGCGGAAAAGCGATGACAGTTTGTTGCTAGACCGGGTGCTACGCACCTGTCGTAAAGGTGGAGGTATGCAAGCAGACAGTTCAGAGGAGCAGTGACCATTGAAGTAGCAATAGAAAACAGATAAAGAGGCAACAGTGTGGCGAACAGACAGAGGTGGAAGGGAGCCAGTAAAAGGAGGAGAGTTGATGAGACGAAAAGCCTTTGACTCCACCCTATTGAGAAGAGCTGTGTGTGGAGAGTCTACCCACACATAAGTGTTGTACTCTAAACAGGGACGAATAAAACCCGTGTATAAAGTCAACAGCTGTGCAGGGGTAAAGAAGGTACGGAATTGGCTTAGCGCACCTAATCTCTTGGAGGAAGATTTAAGAGATGCAATATGATCTTTCCAAGATAAGTCCCGAGTGAACGAGACCCCAAGCATGTTCAAGGATGATGCAGGATTGAGATGGCTATTATTAAACATTAGTGGGTACTCCTGTGGAAGATTTGATGGAATGATAGGTGTAAAAACTGAGTCCTTGATGCACTGAAAACAACAAAATCATTGAAAAGTGCTTGGGATAGATTAAAAGCATCTACTTGCCCGAGTGCCAGGGGGTTAACTCATCCTCTTGATGCCCACAGTGGGGACAGAGGGACGTTGGTTACAAGATTGTGACAAGGTGAAATAACTTTCACCTGGTCGTGGTGTAGTGGTATGTGGCCTGGCTCTCATCTGAGAGTCCCGTGTTCGATTCCCGGCATATTGGTAGTATATCAGATGATTTTTCCTGTGTACACTACAGGTTTCTCTCTTCATTCTGACTTGCTGTAAATGCTTGGGATAGATTAAAAGCATGTATTTGCCTGAGTGCCATGGGGTTAACTCATCCTCTTGATGCCCACAGTGTGGGCGAAGGGACGTTGGTTACAAGAGTGTGACAACGTGAGTTAACTTTTACCTGGTCGTGGTGTAGTGGTATGCTGCCTGGCTCTAACTTGAGAGTCCCAGGTTCGATTCCCGGCATATTGGTAATTTATCAGATGATTTTTCCTGTGTACAGTACAGGTTTCTCTCTTCATTCTGACTTGCCGTAAGTGCTTGGGATAGATTAAAAGCATCTACTTGCCCGAGTGCCAGGGGGTTAACTCTTGATGCCCACAGTGGGGGCGGATGGACGTTGGTTACAAGATTGTGACAACGTGAGTTAACTTTTACCTGGTTGTGGTGTATTGGTATGCAGCCTGGCTCTCACCTGAGAGTCCCGGGTTCGATTCCCAGCATATTGGTAATTTATCAGACAAACAAAATCATTCTTACCCCAGTCAGAGATACAAGCCAAGTCAAACAATAGGTGTGCCTTAGTCTCATCCCTTGTTTGTTGAAGTAACTGCTGAAATGGAAGTTGCAGAAACAGAGTGGAAAGGTGAAGGGTGGACTCATCAGCGTATGTGTGGATAGGGTTAGATGTACAGCTTAGAAGATCATTGATGAATAAAAGAGTTGGTGATAGGACAGAGCCCTACGGAACACCACTGTTGACAGATCTAGGAAATGAACGATGGCCGTCTACAACAGCAGCTACTGAACGACCAGAAAGGAAGCTATAGATAAAGGCACAGATAGAAGAATAGAAACCTTAGCAAGGCAATTTGGAAACTAAAGACTTATGCCAGACTTGATCGAAAGCCTTTGAGATGCCACGTGCAATGGCAAAGTTTTCGCCAAAGTCCCGAAAGGAGGATGACCAGGAGTCTGAAATGTAGGTGATAATATCGCCAGTGGAGTGTCCATGACGGAACCCATACTAACGATCAGAAAGAAAGTTATAGGAACGATGCTTTAACACTTTTCTGTTAAGAACAGACTCAAAAACTTTTGTGACACAGGATGTTATGGCAACTGGACGATAGTTAGAGGGTTGGGAATGGCCACCCATCTTTGGGACTGGCTGAATGAGAGCAAGCTTCCAGCAAGAAGGAAAGGTACAAGTTGACAGACAATGGCAAAAGAGTTTACCTAGGCAGGGTGTAACCACAGAAGCACAGTTCTTGAAGACAACAGGATGGACTCCATCAGGCTCATATGCCTTGTTAATATTGAAGCCAGTGATGACAGAAAATACATCAGTTGAAGAAATACTAATGTCAGCCATGAAGTAGTCAGAGGGGGGAAGTGATGCAGGAACAGCACCGGGATTGTCTAAGGTAGAATTGGAGGAGAAAGTCTGAGCGAAGAGATCTGCTTTATCAGAAAAAGAAATAGCTACAGAGCCATCAGAATAGAAAAGAGGAGGGAAGGATGATCAGGTAAAGTTGTTAGAAATGTTTTTGCCAACGTGCCAGAAGAAGCAGGAAGAATTCGAGTTGGAGAGTTGAGAGCATTTGGTACGGACGAAATTATTTTTAGAAGAGCGAAAAACAGACTTAGCATGATTCCGGGCAGAAAGAAAAAAAAGATGTGATTCGGGGGTGGGTTGGCTCCGGTACCTTTTATAGGCTGTCTCCTTGTTGCAGACAACATTAGAACAAGTGTGATTAAACCAAGGCTTTCTTTCATTAGTCAAAGAATATGAGAAGAGAATATATGCTTCTATGCCAGAGAGAATAACCTCCACAATGAACAAGGCACACTCAGATGGTTCGTGGCCATGGAAGCAATAATCATTCCAGGGAAAATCAGTAAGTACTGCCTGAGGGCCTTCCAATCCGCAGCTCCAAAGTGCCAGACAACATTTCTTTGGAGAGTCCACGGGCCGTACCGGAGTGATAGGACGGGTTAAGGTAGTAAGGCTATGATCAGAGGAGCCTAACGGAGAGAAAAGATTAAAAGTGTAAGCAGGATTAGTTGTAAGGAAGAGGTCAAGTATGTTGGAGCTCTCTCCAAGGCAGTCAGGGATACGTGTAGGGTGCTGTACAAGCTGCTCTAGGTAATTAAGGATAGAAAAGATGTAGGCTTGTTCACCAGGTGGATCAGTGAAAGGAGAGGAGAGCCGAGGGTGGTGGTGAACACTGAAATCTAGAAAAGGGATTTCAGAGAAAGGAGAAATGAATAAAATGTGTTCCATTGCAGAAGACAATCGAAAAATTTTTGACAGTCAGTAGAATTAGGAGATAAATAAACAGCGAAGATATATTTAGTCAGAGAATGACACAAGAGCCATAGCCAGAGAGTAGAGAATTCAAAAGAATCAAGTTTAGGAACACGAAAGGAAGATAGGTAGTTGCATCCATATACACAACAATAGTCTATAGATCATGAACATCTTTAATGTATTGGTGATATTTTGACAACACATTTGTCATTTTCAGACCTATGGATAATACAATAAAATCAAAGTAAACACCATGTCTATGATAAAATACAAAAAACAAAAGTAAATGACCAAAGTAAAACACCATGTGTATGATAAAATGTAAACAAAAAATGATTGTGATAAGGAAATAAATCATTCAAAGCTAACGTTGGTGGAATGCTACTGAGTACAACAAAAATAAAAAATAATGTAATAAAACAATACAAGTCAAACCTTAAAAAATGAGAAGGGATGTGGAGCAGTCGCGTGTGCCCAGTGTGGGCTGTCGGTGGTGAGTGAGGAGTGATTCAGCCAGGAGGCATGTTACCTCGTTACGACAAGCGTGAACAACAGAAAAATCTAATTCTCTTATGGGGTGGCCTAAGGCTTCACAACAATTTTGGATGGCAGAGAAAGGTGGCTTAGCCATAGGTAGACCGGTTCTGTATGACTTTACCCGATATTCTGCAAATCGTACACTTAATTGTCTTTTAGTCTGTCCAATATAAGACACATTACAGCGACTACATTTATAATTATAGACAACAGATGATTGCAGAGCGTCAGGGATTCGGTCTTTATGTTTGAACCATTGTCCGATGGTGTTACTGGGTTTGAAAATTGTTCTAAGAGATACTTGAGGGTAAAATTCCCTAACTAAACGCGATATATTATTGCGTATGGAAAAACTTTTTGGACCTTAGAATGGCAGGATACAATAGATAGGTGATTTGTTTACTGTGAGTTTAGGAGTAGGTGGGTTACGGGTCTTATTGAGTTGTCTTCCCATATGGGTATGTGTGAAAGAAATTGGGGAAACCATTAGAGAACAATGTTTTCGTAAGAAAACTCAATTTCGAATGTAAAGCAGAATAGGTTAAACAAATATTATAAGCTCTGGTCACCAGGGTTGACACCAAATTGCATCCTAACATTCATTTCACTTCTGATATATAAGAAAACAACAAACTTCCCTTTCTTGATATACTAGCTTAAAAAACTACTAAATCTTTCACCACTTCAGTATACCATAAACCCACTTTCACAGGATTAACAACGAAGTTCAACTCAGCAACCCCAATTCAGTTTAAACGCAATTTGGTGTCAACCCTGGTGACCAGAGTTTATAATATTTGTTCAACCTATTCTGCTTTACATTCGGAAATGAGTTTTCTTACGAAAACACTGTTCTCTAATGGATTCCCAATTTCTTTCACACATACCCATACGGGAAGACAACAATATAAGATCCGTAACCCACCTACTCCTAAACCCACAGTAAACAAATCACCTGTGTATTGTATCCTGCCATTCTTAGGTCCAAAAAGTTTTTCCATACGTAATAATATATCGTGTTTAGTTAGGGAATTTTACCCTCAAGTATCGCTTAGAACAATTTTCAAACCCAGTAACACCATCGGACAATGGTTCAAACATAAAGGCCGAATCCCTGATGCTCTGCAATTCTCTGTTGTCTATAATTATAAATGTAGTCGCTGTAATGCGTCTTATATTGGACAGACTAAAAGGCAATTAAGAGTACGATTTACAGAACATCGGGGAACGTCATACAGAACTGGTCTACCTATGGCTAAGCCACCTTTCTCTGCCATCCGAAATTGCTGTGTAGCCTCAGGCCACCCCATAAGCGAATCAGATTTTTCTGTTGTTCACGCTTGTCGTGACGAGGTAACACGCCTCCTGGCTGAATCACTCCTCACTCACCACCTACTGTACAGCCCACACTAGGCACACACGACTGCTCCACACCCCTTGTCTGTTTTTAAGGTTTGACTTGTTTTATTACTTTCTTTTTTTAAATTTCCGTTGTACTTAATAGCATTCCACCAACGTTGGCTTTGAATGATTTATTTCCTTATCTTATCACAATCATTTTCCGTTTGCATTTTATCATACACTTGGTATTTTACTTTGGTCTTTTACTTTCGTTTTTTTGTATTTTTATCATTGACATGGTGTTTACTTTGATTTTAAGGTATTTTCCATAGGTTTGAAAATGACAAATGTGTTGTCGAAATGTCACCAGTATATTGAAGATGTTCCTAATCACGTTGGTGTTTATCTTCATATTGAGACTACGCTTCCCCCATGGTGAATCTATTGCATCTGTAATAATCAATAGTTTATGTATTTTCAATAAGCCACTTGTGAAGTAAGAAATTAGCTGCATGACTGGTTTGGAAAGTAAAGAAGACTTCAGCAAAGAGAAGAAGCATTTATGAAAATAAGGACTGATATCCTTTTAGTGAAGCAAAGTTGTAGAAAAAATATACTGTATAAGATAAAAAAGATAAAGGAAACAAAAAGTAAGTCATACAGTAGCCAGTAATATATATATATATATATATATATATATATATATATATATATATATATATATATATATATATATACAGGTATATATATATTTGTGATAAGCCTGTTGTGAAGTAAAAATTAGCTAAGTTAGTGTTTTAGAAAATAAAGAAAAGTACAGGTATAAGAAAATAAAATGACATCATGGATAGCTAATGGAATTTCACATGTCACAGAAATCCCTCTCTGGAAAGTAAAAATGCCATTCAGTGGCAAGTAATAAATAATAAACCTTAGAATTCTTTTCTCTCCTTACCACATGTGGAACTGGTGATGATTCATTCATACGACAGTGGCAAAGGACACTGGATGAGAATATCAAATTCAAGTGAGGCAAGGGGGACCATGAGCGAATGAGAGTGGGGAATCCCCATCTGATGCAGACAGGCCTGCAGCCCGCAAGCCATAGCCATTGACTCACGAGATCATAAGAACATCACCTTCTGAACCCCCAAATTGTCTCAACTCATCACCTACCTCCTTAATGCCTCCACCTAGAGACTTGAGGACTTGCAATGGAAAGCTGAAGGATTGTTGAATATTCTGACCTCTAATTGAAAGTTCTATATGCTGTAGTTATGGAACAATGATTGCTTGATGACAACCTACTATTCAAAAAAAGAAAAAAAAAATGCTGGGTAAACACTCAGTTCATAAACCCCACAAGCCCTGGGGGTTATAGTTAACCCATTGCGTCTCGGTGTCATGTACACATGTCAACCCAGGGCTGTCCCAGTGACATGTATACATGATCTTGTAATTTGCACAGTTGTTTGAATGTTGAGCTAGTTATTATCAAATTCAAGTGGGGCAAGGGGGGGCATGAGCGAATGCCAGCCCTCTGTCATGCATCCCACTCATGCTTCACTTGCCTGTGTACCTCCATCATGGATAGACCAACACGAAAAAATTTTGCTTGTGTCTGGACCCTCAGCTAAGTGCCTGCAGCCGCCAACTTCAACATCAGTGAAGTATGAAGGCCCGAAAAGGAAAGGCTTTAATGATAGTGTGATAGGAAGACAAGTGGACTTGCCATTTTCACCAATTGTGAGTAAGGAAAGTGACTTCCTCTGACGAAAGCGACCTCACCATGCTGAGTGTGGAAATATATGCATCAGATGAGGAGGGTGACTGTGAGTTCTCTACTGTGCAGTGATCTTTTCCTTCTGTACATTCATCTGCCTTTTCTGATGATGGAAATGGGTCAGATGATATTGATGATCATGCAGAGAGGGATATTTACACAGTGGAGCAGATGGAAGAGGAGGTAGGGAGTGGAGAAAGGGAGGAGGTAGAAGATGGAGGGAGGAGAAAATGCCACAGACCGAGCCTCACACCAGAGCGTGACTCCAGGCCTACCAAGGAAATTTCCACACAACCTACCACTACACTAGCCTCTCCCACTCGTCCTGCATTTTTGTCTGCCTCTACACTTGCTTTGCCACGCTGGCCTGCCTCACTACGTGCCTCGCCATGCCGGCCTGCCTCACCATGTGCCTCACCATGCTGGCCTGCCTCACCACATACCTCACCACACTGGCCTGCCTAACCATGTGCCTTACCATTTCAGCCTGCCTCACCATGTGGCTCACTATGCCAACCTGCCTCAACACCTGCCTTGCAACATGACCCTGCCTCATCACCACAGCCACATAAGTCGGGGTATGTAGGGGCAGGTGACATTATTTTATGCCCAGCAGGCATGTGCCCGTCGTTGGATTTCACCAATGCCATCACCACCAGGATAACTGTCACCAGCATCACTGTCACCACCATCTTCATCCGCTTCATCAAGTTCATCAAGTGAGTACTTGCGGAACTTGCCATCATGGTGCCCTGCTAGGGGCCAGGGCATGGCATGGGGCAGGCCACTTGCATAGCAGGCAAGGCAGGGACCAAGGGTGGGTATCTTAGAAACTATTACCTGGAAGGAAGGGATGGGGCTTCAGCCTGGTGTACCTGCGTTTGACGACAGAAATGCAAGTATGCAGGCAGAATTCCCATGCAATGGATCATCCACTACTGTTGATTATATACATATAATATATACATATATATATATATATATATATATATATATATATATATATATATATATATATATATATATATATATATATATATATATATATATATATTGACTCAAAAGATCTTAGTAACTATCGACCCATTAGCTTATTATTAGTCATTTACAAACTCCACAAAAGTCCTTACAAACAGAATAACAACAATTTTGGAGGAAAACCAACCTCTTGAACAGGCAGGATTCCGAAGCGGGTATTCGACCATTGATCATCTACATACAATGAACCAGGTACCTGAGAAAACTATAGAATATAATAAACCACTGGGCTTAGGTTTTCTTGATTACGAAAAGGCTTTCAACTCAGTGGAGCACATAGCAATTATAAATTCATTGCGAGAACAAGTGAATGAGAACATTGTAAACCTGCTCGAAACCATACAGTATATAAAGAGGGAACCGCTATAGTTAAACTACATAGGGACTCAGAAAAAATTAAGATTGAGAAGTGCGTGCGTCAGGGAGATACAATTTCACCAAAATTATTTACAGCATGCCTAGAAAGTATTTTCAGAAAGGTAGACTGGGAAAACAAAGGAGTGAACATTGATGGAGAAAAGCTAAACCATTTAAGATTTGCAGATGACATTGTCCTAATCTCAGAAACAGCACAGGCATTGCAAGAAATGTTAAATGAACTGAACAGAGAAAGTCTGAAAGTAGGACTGAAGATGAACTGAAGTAAAAGTAAAGCAATCCACAAACACCAAAGAGCGTCATCAGAATAAGCGATGAAATTCTTGAAGAAGTTGAGGAGTTCAACCACTTGGGACAAGTACTAAAATTAACGATCATGATAGCGAAATAAAAAGACACATTACAATTGGATGGAAAGCTTTCGGTAAACATAGACATTATGAAAAGTAGCTTGCAAGTTTGTATGAAACGAAAAGTATATAATGAATGCATAATTCCAGCTATGACGTACTGTATGGTTGTGAAACCTGGAAACTGACAAAATCAATGGAAAATAAATTAATCCGTTCTCAGAAAGCAATGGAAAAGTCAATGTTGGGAATATCTTTAAGAGACAGGAAAAGATAAATTTGGGTGAGAAAGCAGACTAAATTCAAAGATATAGTGGGGGTTATAAAGGAATAGAAATGGAGGTGGACAGGCCATATAGCAAGAATAAGGGATAACCGATGGAGCAAGAGGCTTACTGACAGGACACCAAGAGAATGTAAGCATACCACAAAAAGGCCAGACAGGAGGTAGAGAGATGAGATCGAGAAATTTGCAGGGAAAACGTGGCAAAGATTGGCTCAGTCAAGGAATTCGTGGAAAAGGTTGGAAGAGGCCTTTGTTCAGCAGTGGACTAGCAATGGCTGATGATATATATATATATATATATATATATATATATATATATATATATATATATATATATATATATATATATATATATATATTATAGAGAGAGAGAGAAAGTGTTCAGCAGTGGACTAGCAATGGCTGATGATGATGATATATATATATATCTATATATATATCTATATATATATATTATAGAGAGAGAGAGAGAAAGAGAGAATTTATATATATCAATCAAAATCAATCAATCATTTCCTGTGGCACCCCACAGGATGCATAGGGCCTCAATGAACTCTCTCCACCAATATTTGTCTCTTGCCATCTTCTTCAGGTCCCACCAACACTCCTCTCCTGCTTCTTTTTTCATTGTCCTCAACCAGGTTTCCCTCGGCCTACCTCTACCTCTTCTTCCTCTAGCAATCCACTCTGGCACATCCTGTATTAAACAACCTTCTTTTCTGTATATGTGCCCCAGCCACTTCCAGCGAGACAGTCTCACATATTCATTAACTGGTTCCACTCTCGTAATATCCCTTACTCTTTCATTTGTAACTCTGTCTTGCCACTTTACCCCAAGAATCCTTCTCAGTATTTTATTCTCAAATCCTAATAATTTCTGATCTGTTGCAATTGTACTGTACCATGACTCATGCCCGTAAATTAAAATTGGTCTAACCATGGACTTGTAAATTTTCACTTTAGTATGTACCGAAAGCATATTATTATTCCAAACAGATTTCAACATTCCAACAGCTCGCCAAGCCTGTCTAATCCTCTCCTCAATTTCATTGTTTAATGATCCATTTGATGACACAATCGTTCCCAGATATTTAAAGTTTTCTACATTCTTCACCACATTATTCCCAATTACACAATTGATTTGGTTCTCCACGTTCATATTAATAATTTCAGTCTTTCCACAATTTATTACCAATCCCACTTTTTCTCCTTCCTCCACCAGACAATCGAGCACCCTCTGCATCTCGTAAATACTTCCGCAAATCAGTACAATATCATCAGCATAATCCAAATCCATCAGCTTCTTATTTTCTGTCCAGTTAATTCCTGCACCTGTTCTCCTTACAACCTTTTTCATAACATAATCCATAACCAAAACAAACAACAATGGCGAAAGAACTCCTCCTTGAATCACTCCTGACCTAACCTGAAATGGATCACTCAAAGAACCACCCACCATTACCTTACAAAAAGTACCTTCATGCAGGCTTCTAATAATATTTACAAACTTTTCTGGTATACCATAGAATCTCATAATTTTCAACATAGCTCCACGTGAAACACTATCAAACGCCTTTTCAAAATCCACAAAACACATGTTAAGTGGCATTTTCATCTCATTAGCTTGTTGCATTAGATGCCTTACAATAAAAATCTGATCATTACAACCTCGACCCTTTCTAAATCCCGCTTATTCTTCTCTTAAAATTTTATCAATTACTGGCTCTATTCTGTTCAACAAGATTTTGGAAAAGACTTTTGCAACTACAGGTGTCAAAGTTATCCCCCTCCAATTGCCACACACACTTAAATCTCCCTTTTTTGGTATTTTTATAATCACTCCATTTTTCCACTCTTCTGGAATTCCACCATTATCCCAAGCCACATTAAAAAGTTTCAAAAGCGCATTCATCAACTCGTCATTTTCCACCTTAAGCATTTCAGGGAATATTCCATCCTCACCTGGAGCCTTAAAATTCTTTAACTCCTTTATAGATTTTGCTACCTCTTCCAAAGTTATATCCCCTGTTTCTATCTGCAAATCTCTCTCGGCTGGCAAAATGTCCTCTTCAGCTGGGATTGGTCTATTTAGAACAGATTCAAAGTGCTCTTTCCATCTTCCTTTTATATCCAAATCTTTAGTCATCAAATTACCATTTCTATCTCGTACAGGTATTTCCTTCCTTCTCCTTTCAGTCCCAGTTAACTCCTTTATGGCCTGATACCCTACTCTTGTGCTCTGACCGTCATTTTTACTTAATTTAATTTCTGTCTCTGTCGCCTTTTCATCATATAGTCTCCTCTTATCACGTCTAACGAGTCTTTTTACTTCAGAATGTAAACTCCAGTACTTTGCTCTAAGTACTTCAACTATCTGGCCATCAACATGTTGTTCTTCACTTCTTAACTTAGCCTCTTTCCTTTTCTGAATTACATTCCATGTTTCATCTGACATCCACTTTTTCCTTCTCGCTTTTCCCTTTTTCTTAATAGTAACCTTAGCACTCTCATGCAAAACCTCTTTTACCACTCTCCACATTTGATTAATATCATTGTCTTCAGATTCCATCAAAGTCTGCAGGACTAGAAACCTGTTTTTACATTCGCACCGAAACTTTTCCCTCGTGCTCTCATCACTTCTCAGCTCATCAAAATTATAATTATTACCTCCTGTACAATTACCATTAACGTTTCTCTTAAGTTTTATTTTAATCTTTGACACAACAAGTTGATGATCACTTCCTATATCTGCCCCCCTCCTTACGCAAACATCTTGCAAATAACTTCTATGCCTTCTGCTAATTGCAATGTGGTCAATCTGGTTACAATATTTACCACATGGTGAAATCCAAGTAGTTTTATGTATTTTTCTATGCTCAAAGATAGTTCCACCAATGATAAGGTCATTTGCCAAACAAAAGCTTGCAAGTCACACCCCATTTTCGTTTCTTATACCAACACCCTCCTTACCCATACAATCTTCAAAGCCATCCTTACTACTGCCAACAATCGCATTAAAATCACCAATGCAAATTAACACATCATGTCTTGCCACTCTATTCACTACATCCTGCAGCTTCTCATAAAAGTCATCCTTCATTTCATCAGCAGCCTCATTTGTTGGAGCGTACCCTACAACCATACTGATATTACCATGGTCAGATTTTAAGCGAGCATAAAGCAAGCGCTCATTAATTGGTTCAAACTCTCATAGTGCCTTGCAAGCATCTCTACTCAGCAGTAAGCCTACTCCTTGGTAATGATTTCCATCACTCCTACCAGAAACCAACATAGTAATACCATCTTCCAAATTCATTTTATCAACTCCAAGCAACCTCGTTTCTGTAAGAGCACAAATATCCATCTTGTATTCCTTGAACACTGAAAAAGTTCTTCCATTTTACCAGCCTGATTGAGAGTTTGAACATTCCAGTTTCCTATTCTTAAGGTTCTTTTTGGATTTATGAACTTATTTCTACACCGTGGGATTCTTAGCACCCCCTGCCCACTTAAGGGCTGCACGAAACTGAGGGCCATTGCTTCGTCACCAGAGTTCATCAAGATTTCTTAGGCAGTAAAATATTTTTACCCTGGAGCCAATGCCAGTAACTCGCAGGAACCAGACAGTGGAGAGAGGAAATTAACTAAATGAAAGTAAAATGCAGAGGATTTGGACAGACAAAGTACAAGGGAAAGAAAGAGAGCAAAAAGAATGTAGATAAAAGTGTCCCTTTTAGTCGCCTCTTACGACAAGCAGGGAATACTGGGGAAGTATTCTATCCCCTTTTCCCCAGGGATATCCCCCCTTCCCCAGGGATAATATATATATATATATATATATATATATATATATATATATATATATATATATATATATATATATATATATATATATATATATATATAGAGATAGATAGATGTGTGTGTGTGTGTATGTGTGTGTGTTTTTATGTGAAGAAGAAGGAACCAAAGGCCATGAGCCCGCAAAACTGTTCCTTCCAAGAGAAAAACTAAATACAAGAGAGAGCCAAATTCAAGATCCATTCATTTCGAGATGCCTGGACACACTGCGTTTGAAAGACTGGAGATCATAGGAAGCAGGAAATACAGACAGAGGGAGACAGTTCCAGAGCTGACCTGTTGCATAAATGAAGGACTGGGAGTAACGGTTAACTTTTGCATCAGAGAGTTGGACAGAAAAGGGGTGAGAGTTTGCTGCTAGACGGGTGCTACGTGCCCGTCTTAGAATTGGAGGAATGCATGCATACAGTTCAGAGGAACAGTGACTATTGATGTAGCGATAGAAGAGAGATAAAGATGCAATATTGCGCGTGTGTGTCTAAATATAATAGCAATATTAAAATAATAATACAAAGGCAAGTCTACTGTAGTTATTTATACAATATATATGAGAAGGACCTTCGGTATATATTCATAAATAAGACATACTAGTATAATTAAAGTAAGCCTATATTATGTGAAACCCATATTTTGTTATTTTATATAAATTATATTGTTACGTCCTCACCCCACACTGCCATAGGCTCCAACAGTAGTCCAGTGTAGGAAGGACATTGCTCAGTGAGTTGTTCTTCCTATGGTCAGCTTTTCGGTGTATAGCGCACAAGATCAACTGAGGCAAAAATAAACACTGGTTTCTTAAAGTTCACTATCTATTTTCCAAATAACTACACTTAATGCTTGCCAACTTCACTTCACTATTCTTACAAGCACTGGACCTATACAAACTTACTACTATTACACTTAATGCTTGACAACACTTCACTGTTATTACATTTAATGCCTGACAACACTTCACTGTCATTACACTTAATGCCTGACAACACATCACTGTTATCACACAAGTACCGAAAATATACAACACCACACTGACACTGCACTATACTCAAACTGAAGTAAAAACCGACTGAACTTGAACTATTCTCTTATCCATCCTTATATAAGCTTCCTTGCTTCTCCAACATTCTAGTATGTGCTGGTCCTGTACCTGCCCCTAGCAACAACAGTTACCAACTCAGACACAGCCAAAACATGCTAGTTTTCTTACAATAAATAACATTATAAATTATTTAGCACAAAAGCTTATATTGGCATGGATAATTTAACAGTGACATAACTAAAACATTATTAAAGAAAAAACACAAAAATTAATGCATAACTTATAAAAACAACAATGCTCACAAACAGCAGGCAAACTGGCAACTCTGACTAGTACCGGAACCTACGGTAATTATCGGGAAATGTCGAGAATTCTCCAGCAATTCCTAACTGGCAAATCTCTTCTTAACACAACCCCCTCCCTAGATTTTTGCCGTCCCGGCAAAACTACACAGTATATACAAACATAAACCATAATCCTAATGAAACATGTAACTATACACAAGATAATCCTTCAACTTATCAGGTCTCCTCTTTTGCCACTTCCGACGACGTCCTTGCTCCTCCATACAGTACAGTCCACTATTCCAGGAAAGTCTTGGTCCTCATCTTGATTCGATTCTTCTTTTGGGGAACTGTCACCATCCTCTTGCATTTCAGCTCCTTGGTCCTCCTCAACATCCTCGGCTGTGGGTGAACCCAATTCCTGAGACATCCCAGCTGTGCTGTCCTGGCCCATGGTACTGCCACAGATAGTTCATGTGTACCACCTTTGGGCGAGATTTCCTACCTCCCCGAATCCGATACATTATGTCTGATAGGTTGTCCAACAAGCGTAAGGCCCGTCCCATGGGCTCTGCAGCTTCGGAGACTGTCCCTTCTTTTGCTGAGGATTGTATAACCAAACTTGGTCACCATCCTTCAAGTTCATCTCACTTGCCTTTGCATCACTCTTGCATTTCATCACCTCTCCTGAAAACTTAAGGGCTCCTTGCACTTGATGATGTACCTCAGCCAGCCTTTCCTGAAGATGCTTCGCATAGCCGGAGGTGTCTGTAGGCAGCTCTTCACCAGGTGGCCTTCCCAATAATAAGTCAATGGGTAAGCATAACTCGTGGCCCAACATCAGTTTTGCAAGGGTGTAGACGGTAGACTCATGGGATGCTGACTGATATGCCATCAGCAGTGCAGGTAGTTTCTCGTCCCATTCTGCTTGTCCCATTGTACAGTACTTGGCCAGTTCTTGTCCCAAGGTCCAGTTGAATTTCTCCACCATCCCATCTGACTGTGGCCTTAGTGGGGTTGTCCGGATCTTCTTGATCCTCAATAACTTGCAGCACTCACGGAACACAGCAGACTCGAAGTTTCTACCCTGGTCTGCATGTAGCTCTTGTGGCATCCCAAAATGATAGAAAAACTATTCAACTAACACCTGAGCAACAGTCACAGCCTCTTTATCGGGGATAGCATTGGCTTCTGGCCACTTTGTGAAGTAGTCCATGGCAACATATATATATCGTTTTCCTCTCTTAGTGAGTGGCAAAGGTCCAGCAATGTCCACCGCAACTCTTTCCATTGGTGCACCCACTTGGTACACCTGGAGTGGGGTGCAACCACGTTTCTTGGGTCCCTTGTTGGCACAGCACACATCACAAGCCTGACACCACTCTTCAACATCCTAATGTATGGCAATCCAGTAGAACCTCTGTCGCAACCGGATTAGAGTTTCTTCACACCCAGGTGCCCACTAGTGGTCTGGTTATGGGACTCATCCAAGATCTTGGACTTCATCTTCTTCGGAACTACCAATTGCCAATACTCGTACTTGCTGAGGCCATTGTGTTTCTCCCACTGATGCTCCAGTAGTCCATTGTTCAAACAAAGAAGGTCCCACTGACTCCAGTAGCTCTTGGTTGCAGGGCTTAACCTGGAATCTTCTTCCCAAGATGGTCGCACTGTACTCCGCTGCAGCCACTCTAGCACTGGTTGTAAATCTGCATCCTCCATCTGCATCATCTTCAGGTCTTCATCTGACGCTGGCCCTGTCATAACAGTACGGCGGCATTCTTGCCAAGATTCAAATTCCTACTGCATTCCTTGCCATCTGTTCTTCTATCTTCTTGCACATTATTCACCAAGGTTCTCCTGCATTTATTCAGTGGTGGGGCTTCTTGGGAAAAATTAGTTGGTTGTTGCCTCTTGTCACCAGCCTTCACAAATTTGCCCTCATCTTTCTCAATTGGACAATCATGTGTCTCACCTCACCACATGTCCAACATCCGTTTGCTGCAATCAGGGATTTCCTTGCACTGCTCTGCTCTTACTCCCTCCTTTTGTGACAATCCACCTTCCTGTGTCCCGGCTTCCTGCAGAACCAGCAACCTCCTCCAGTCTTCTCCTGTTCCCTCTTCCATTTGTAGCAGTTCTCTTTCCTGTGTCCTGGCTTTTGATAGTACCAGCAACTTCCCTCAAATTTTTCCTTTTCACATACCTGCCCCTTTCTTGCCTTGAATCCTGCACTACGACCTGTCTGAAAGGTCGATGTACTGGATCTGACGAAGAACTCAAATTCTAGAGCCCTGGCAAACGCTTCTTGCATGTTTCTTGATTGTGCCTGCTTCACCTGCACTTTCAAGAGCATCAATGAAATTGGTCCCTCAGGTTAGGTGCAGCTGGAGGGTATGCCTTATATGCCATACTCTCCAAGTCATGAGCAAGCTGCTGTAGGGATTCTCCTTGTGCATGTACACTGCTCTGGAATCTTGCTCTGTAAACCTCAGTCTGATACTTGGTTCCATATCTGCAATCCATTACTTCTACTAGGGACTGATAACTGTTTCTCTCCATCACTGACATGTGGCCCAGAATTTCCAATGCAGCACCCTTAAGGCTAGTAGCAAACTGCACAGCCTTCTGCCTATCACCCCAACCATTTTGATCAGCAAGTAACTCAAACTGTGCACTGTAAGCTTCCCATGATACTCTACCATCAAATTCCTGAGGTTTCTTTTTAACCCTTTTGTGCACAGATAAGTTTAAAAGTTTACCTTGGCATGACATCGGTATTTCTCCCCTCCCCCCCGCTGGCCTTGTGCTCTAAGAAAGTGAATTTTCGGCTTATTTTCACCACCCAAACATACAGTATTTATTTTGCCACAAAACCCACTTATTTCTATTCGTCGATGTTTGTTCTACATGATGAGCAAAAAAAACACACGCACACACACACACACACTATACGTACATTAGGGCCCCGGGAATAAACTTTCGGAAACAAAGATTTCACTTCCCAACATCATAAGTCGAATGTTTAATAATCAATCTCTACATGTTATAACATCATTGGAAAGAGAATTTTATTAGCTTTCGAATGCCAGGGGTCCCAGTTTGATACGAGGTATGGTGTTCGAGTAAAAAACGAAAAAGTAAAACCCTTTTCCAACAGACGACAGCTTTTTTCTTTTTTTTCAGGGAGCTCTAGCGAAAAACTTTTCTCGCCACTGTTATGTTTTTATTTTATTATCATGTGCAGAATATCACTGGCTTTCGTTTGAGTGAGAACGGTGATCCATAGTTTTAGAGAAAAATGCAAAAAACTATGGCGTAATTTCCAGCGTGCTGAACGTCCGTCAGCAGCTCTCACTTACGTTATTTTCTCATAGTGAGAACGTTTTTATGTATGCTAGCTATGCTTTCTTTGATTTTATACCAACAACTATTTTATATAATTACTTCTGTTTTTAGTCCTCTCAGAAACCACACATGAACACTAAAGCTGTTGCTAGCAACTGAAACTAAAGCTGTTCTTATTTCCCTGTCATTTGTGTTGAGATAAATAACAATATATATGCAAAATATTTCACCAATAAAATATAAATGCACTTGTTCTATACCTCGCATTGCATTTCACTACCTTTGTGCTAACTCAGGTGTATGACACGCACTCTTCCTTACAAGCACGTGGGTCAATCTTTAATGTTATTTTCAAATAATACATAACCAAATCTATCTCTTTATGATTTACACAGTATATTTCACCAGTAAAATGTAAATGCATGTGATTCGTACCTGGCGTTGCATTTCACTACCTTTGTACTAACTCAGGTGTATGACACGCACTCTTCCTTACAAGCATGTGAGTCAGTCTTTAATGTTATTTTCACATAATACATAACCAAATCTATCAGTTTATGAGATACACAGTATATTTCACCAATAAAATGTAAATGCACGTGTTTTGTTCCTCGTGTTGCATTTTGCTACCTTTGTGCTAACTTAGGTGTACGTCAAGCACTCTTCCTTACGAGCACGTGGGTCAGTCTTTTACTGTCTTTTCACATAAAACATAATCAAATCTATCAATATATGATACACAGCATATTTCACCAGAACAAGTACATGTGCGTCTTCCGTAGGTCAATTGCGTGGCCCCTACCTGGGCGGTAAGGTGTAGCACACAGTGATTTTTCAGATGACCACGTCATTCACTTTCACACTCTTTTCACATTACACATGACCAAATCTATCATTTTATGAGATACATAGTATATTACACCATCTAAAAATACGTATCTCACGTTGCATTTTGCTACCTTTATGCTAACTCAGGTGTATAAGACGTTCTCTTTCTTATGAGCATGTGGGTCAGTCTTTCACATTATTTTCACATAATACATAACCAAATCTATCAATATATGAGATACACAGTATATTTCACCACAACAAGTACATGTACGTTTGCCGTAGGTCAATTACAAAGCCCTTGTGCGCTAAGGTGTAGATGATGTTTCCCTTACCAGAAGATGCTGCGGTGTTTATGCTTTTATTTCACAGTACGCTAACCAAATCCGTGATCATGCTCTGTGTGTCACATTTGCGATACCTAAGGTGTCCCAGATGATATTTTCTGACGAGTACGTGGTGCAGTGTTTAAGTTCATCCACACAAGCATACAGTATACATATCACTATAACACTCATGCTTTATTTCACACAAAAGCATACAGAATATATATAACAATTGATAAAATGAAATATCCCTATAAAAGCCTCCTTTATTTATCCCCTCCTGACAACGGTGTGCCGCGGCTGCAGCACATACGTGACTCATGCCCTAGCCAATATTTTATCACGTACATTCGTTGCACTATACTCCTATCTATTGCACAATAACACTATCCACCATATATCAGCATAAAACAAGGATTTCATCAACACCTTGGCAAATATTTCGTTCAAGACAACGCCTTGTCATAAGGCAGTTTCTCACCTCCCCCTGCTAAATTTTTCACCATATCCTTCCTCACTAACTATTGCACACTATATTCACCTGATTCACATTCAACTATTGTTCAATGGTTGAATACTCACATTGGTTGCAGGATACAGGGAGTGTAGTTGTTGGGACAGGGGGAAAAACAGGGTAGGCCTAGCACAATCTTTGTTGGACCAACGGCTGATAACGGTCAGGAATGATTCACAAAAACCTAATTCCCTATTGCAAACACCAAATTGAATCACAATAGTACCCAAAAAGTAAACACAAGCACTGTTGGTATAGTGGAATATGACACGCACCTGGGATGGGGATAAATAGAGTACGATTTCAAGGTCCCTTCGCACACTACCTTCTCCCTCGACAGCTGGTATGGTACTAATCAACCTGTCCGGGCTGCCGTGCGTCTCGGGCCCCACAGTTGCCAACTCCTTACTTTTGACGGGCAGTGCAGAAACTATGATGTGTTCAAAAATGACACCGATCGGTCGAAAACTTTTTCTCTGACAAAATTTTTTTATGCTTTACGGACAACAAAAGTGTCAGTGAGTATGGCACACCCCACACCCATATGACGACGAATGCGTCAATGCAGGCGAAGGGGTTAATTGGACCCCCATTATAGCCATGCACTTCACTGGTTTGGGGCCTAAAAACTAGGGCATCATAATTAAGGCCAGGAGTTAAAATTTTTGCATTCTGATTATTCAACCCTCTAATGCTACCTTTAGATGTCTGGGATCCATCAAGATTCACCATACACTGTCCATTCCTTTCACATGCTCCCTGTACACTAACCTGAGGCTCAGCAGTGCAATATTTCTCTACAGCCTCAATTTTCTCACTAATTATCTTTACATGGTCGACTACATGCTTCATCTGGCTATCAACATGCTGTCTGCACTCCATCACATTCCCTCACTAATTGTCTTCAACTGTTTGTCTACATGCTTCAGTTGGTCGTCTACATGCTGTCTGCACTCCATCACATTATTGCTTACCTCATGCTTCTGTTGCTCTAGCTTGGCATCTACTTCCTCCTTAAGCTGTTGCTGTTCTTCCTTCATTTCCCCCATGAATGCATCTAGCTGTCCTTTTACCCTCAATTGTACTTCCCTCTGTTGCTCCTGTAATGCCTCCTGAAGCTGTTCATATCATTCTTTCTGTTCTTCATTCTGTGCCTGCAATTGTTATTTTGTTTCTGAGCTCTTTCTGTTCTTCACTTTAGGCCTGTAATTGTTATTTGAGTTCTTTCTGTCCCTCATTCTGTGCCTGCAGTTGTACACTTTGTGGTTGTAACTGTTCCTTAAGTTCTTTCTTTTGTGCCTGTAATTGTCCACTTTGGGCCTGTAACTGTTCTTGGCGTTCTTTCTTTGAAGCTTGTAATAGCTTCATAATTGCCACTAAGGACACCTCCTCTTCCTGCCCAGCTCGGGATCTTGTCTGCACACCTTGTGCCTCCATGTCGAAGGTTAGACTCACTGCAGCCCTTAATAATAATCGACACTCCTGACACCAGTGTTACGTCCTCACCCCACATTGCCACAGACACCAACAGCATTAGTCCAGTATAGGAAAGACGTTGCCCAGTGAGTTGTTCTTCCTATGGTCAGCCTTTCGGTGTACAGCACACAAGCTCATCTGAGGGGAAAATAAACACTGGCTTCTTAAAATTCACTGTCTATTTTCCAAATAACTACTGTACACCTAATGCTTGCAAACTTACACTTCACTATTCTTACAAGCACTGGAGCTATAAAAACTTTACTAACTGCTATTACACTTAACGCATGACAACACTTCACTGTTATTACACTTAATGCCTGACACCACTTCACTGTTATCGCACAAGTACCGAAAATATACAAACTTCACTGCACTGACACTGCACTATACTCAAACTGAACTGAAAACCGACTGAACTTGAACTAGTCTCTTATTTATTCTTATGTAAGCTTCCTTGCTTCTCTAACATTCTAGAACGTGCTGGTCCTGTACCTGCCCCTAGCAACAACAGTTACCAATCCGGAGACAACCAAAACATGCCAGTTTTCTTACAGTAAATAACACTATAAATTATTTTTCATACAGGCATAAACTGAACTGCATAACTTAACAGTCACCTAACTAAAACATTATTAAAGAAGAAGAGCACAAAAATTAATGCATAACTTACAAAACAACTATGATCACAAACAACAGGCAAACTGGCAACTCTGACTCGTACCGGAACCTACGGTAAATACCGGGAAACGTCGAGAATTCTCTAGCAATAGCTAACTGGCAAATCTCGCTTCTTAACAACATATACGGTATTTACAATATTTTCTCAGTTTGTCTCACGTGTACAGAACAGTACTCCAGTACTTCTACTAGGGACTGATAACTGTTTCTCTCCATCACTGACATGTGGCCCAGAATTTCCAATGCAGCACCATTAAGGCTAGTAGCAAACTGCACAGCCTTCTGCCTATCACCCCAACCATTTTGATCAGCAAGTAACTCAAACTGTGCACTGTAAGCTTCCCATGATACTCTACCTGATTCCAGGTTAGCAATCCAGGCTTGGATTCTGTGCATTGCCAAAAGTAATATAGCAAATATGGTAGAGAAAATTACAAAGATAACTGGAGTTGGGCTGTATACATAATACGGATTTACCATAATCCTAATGTATTCTTCCCAAGGTTGTATTGGCTGATATATTCATTGCATGGTTTCATACTTGGGTGATGTCAGCTTAATGTGTGCACTTATATTTAAGTTCATCCTAGGTAATAGCTGGAAGTGCTTGTGTGTGTGCTTCAGAATAGCTTAATGGTTTCTAGTGGGCGAGGTGGATAGCGTGGGTGTCAGAACTGCACAGTAATTTGGTGTGATGTATAAACCAGATACTGATGTATGGGCTGGAGGTGTGTCTGGGGAAGTCACAAATACTGATGTACTTTGAGTGAAGTAGAAGAACTGTGAATGTCTAATGCATTGATGATGGATGAGTTTATCTGGGGCAAATGTGAAGTTGCAATGATGAAGGATGTGATTTTTTATGACAGCCATTTCACAAGAGTCTGTCTCAGCTGGCTGAAACGTGAAGACATACGCAGGACAAAGGTGAAATGCATGTAATGATGTGCGACATTAGTGTTCAGTTGTTGTTTTACTAGTGAAAGTAACAGCATCCTGTTTCTTGAAGACCATGATGACTTCTGTTTTGATGCTGATGGTGACAAATGAGTCATCTTTTTTAGAAGGAAAAGGGTATATATGATAGACTGTGAAGATATCATCTGTTATGAACAGTATATGGAGTACTATTGATGTCGTTGTGAGTGTTGCATCCAAATATGGATATTATAACATCAGATGTCTTTCTTCAAACAAAGGTTTCAAACCATGCTTATATATATCTTGACTAATTATTTGACAGAGATTGCGAATGGGTAGTAATTTAATGGTGATCCTTCTGTTACCAGCATTAGTTTCTTACATGAAAGACTGGTAATGAGCTCTAGTATTGTCTAACTGTAATATTATTTCGTCAATATGTTCCATGATCACAGAGAGGTGTTGGAATAGTGTATTGTTTCCTTCTAGTGCATATACATTCTCCACAATTCCTAGAGTTGATGTTTCTGCCCTTCTTAGGTTCTTTACATTCGTGAGCATTAAGGTGTTCTGGGCATAAGCCAACTTATGTTGATACAAAAGAATTTGTTCAGTTTTGTGAAATTTGTTATTTATTTCCTCCAGATAATTTTCTATAGCCAATCCAAAAATGTTGCCTATAATCGCTTCACCTAGGTCGAGCAAACCACGTCTGTTACGTGTATTTGTGATGTCATTTTCTGCCCAAAGTGTGTTACTCCCACCTGATGAGATGTCATGGACCATGGTGATCATTATGTACCTAGCGTGTTCTAGCTTCCAGTCAGTTAACCTAATTAATTCAGCCACTTCCTGTGTGGGGTGATCATGTGAGGAAGGGAGTGTTAATACTTCCAGAGTTCTAAGTGGTCCTGATATTTTCTGTAATATAACTGGTAGGTCATCCAATATATCCGAACTAATTTCGGTACTTATTATGTCCTGTACAGTTGCTGTTGAGGCCGTTGGAGCGATCAGGCACCCTTGTCTGATTACATGTTGAGGGTGAAAGTGTGATGATCCCCTTGATATCAACAGGAACATGATCCAAGGAATAATTCGCCTCATCTTTACCTACCGAAAGAAAAACTGTATTAGATAGCTAATCCACTGTTGCTGGCAAGTTATGCTAAGGGTGATGATAGTGATGATGAACACTACAGTTATCTCGACGTGTTTAATCATAATACCTATAAAAGGAGTCTAAATCGATTCCTAAGTCATGTAAATGCCTTGTTATGGTGAGAGCTGTATTGGTTTCACCTGACCTATGTTTGTTTGTTTGGTATGCGATCCTAATTTATTTCGGTATGTGTTAATTGATGCCGGCTTATTTTCACCGTGTGTAGTAGGCTTTTCGGTCGTGTCCGATGTTTTATAATTTCAAGCTAAATTTCTTCAGACCTTTTTTTAAGTGATCATTATGAATTTGTTTTTCTTCGTCACGATAGTGACCTAATCACTAACTTATTGGCTGTTCTCTTAATGACTCTGTATGGGCCTTCAAATTTCGGTGACAGTTTATTGTCTCTAGTGTGAATGATGTCATAGACAGTATCACCTTTGCTGATGTTTGATTCTTTTGCCTTCTTATTAAATGATTGTCATTTCTTCCTTGGACGTCGTTAACTGTTTCTTTACCGTTGTGTGTATTTCTTGAAATTCACGCAAGCGAAGTTTAGGATAATCATCATAATTGTATGAGGGAATTTGTTCGCCTTCTAACATCTCATAAGGTAGACGTTTGTTTGACCCGTAAATGAGAAATAAGGTGTATCTCCCATAGAGTTGTCAATTGCACAATTATTTGATGCTTCAACTATGGGGACCCAGTCATCCCAGTCTGCATAATTTTCATCAAGAAAGTGCTGTAGTACATCTAATATTTCTATATTCTGTTTTTCTACAAATCCATTGGAAGCTGGATAGTAGGCCAAGACACTAACCTTCTTTATATTGTATTGTTTGCATCTTTCTTGCAAAATTTCAGAGTTAAATTCACCATTATCACTTACTAGCACCTTCGGTGTAGTGAACCTGCATATTACATGATCAATGATTACCTGTGCAACTGTTTCTGCTGTTTTACTCGTAATTGGAACCAAGATCACGTATCATGAGAAATGATCAGTAGCAACAAAAAGATATTGATTGTAAGTGGTAGTTAAGGGTAACTTAAGTAAATCAACCGCGACAATGTCCCATGGATGGTTAGGATCAGGATATTTCCCTATAGGTGCAGGTGATAACGTGTAACCTTTGTGTCTTGCACATGACTCACATTTGTCTATGTGATTATGTATATCTTTGTGTAACGTTGGCCAATAATATGACGTCCGGGCCTGCCAGACTGTCTTGTCCTTGCCAGGATGCCCTGTATGTGGATTATCGTGTATTGTCCTTAAAATGTGTGGTATCATCGTACTAGGAATAACTAATTTCCTAATATTTCTTCTATGATTTGGTTGTCCTGGATTTACCCAATATAAGGCATTGTTTACCACTGTGAATTGTTTAAGTGGCACATGCAACATGGGTAATGGTACATTATCGCCTGACGCGAGGTGATATATTACTTTAGACCATACTGGGTCCTGTTTCTGTGCTTGTGAGATTTCTTGATTAGTAGGGATCGTTTCACCATTGCTGGAGAGTGATTCCCGTAGACTTATTGTAGTGACATTGGCTGACGGATATCGCGATAAGGCATCTGCTGCCAAATTTACATTACCTTTTATATAGTGAATATTTACATTGTAATTCTGGATTTTACATTTCCATTGTGCTGTCCTCCCAGAGAGGATTTTTCTTGGAATATGCCCACGAGAGGCTTGTGATCTGTGTATAGGTGATTTTCATGTCCATACACAAGGTCACAAAATTTCTGTAGAGCAAATATTACAGCTAGGGCTTCTAAGTCTGTTGTAAAATAATTCTTCTCTGCACCTTTTATTTTTCTACTGCCAAAAGCAATGGGTTGGTATTTTCCTCCTTTATCCTCTTGCATCAATACAGCACCTAAACCTTTGAGGGAGACATCTGTGCAACTTATGAATGGTTTTGTGAAATTAGGATAGGCCAAGCAAGATGCACATGTAAGTTTATCTTTCAGTTCATTAAATGCTATTTTTTGTTCCTCTCTCCGTTGAAATACAGCGTCCTTTTTCAGTAGGTGGAATAATGGTTCTGCTATGTGAGAGAATTGTTGTATGAATGATCTGTAGTAGCCGGTAAGACCTAAAAATTGTCTTGCTTCATCCACATTTGTGGGTTCAGAGAAATCCCTTACTGCTTGTATTTTGTCCTCAGAGGTGTGGATCCCCTCTGCATCTAGTCTGTGGCCTAAGAATTTAATTTCCTTAAAGCAAAATTTGCATTTAGACAGCTTAATTTTCAAATCAGCATTGGCTAACTTGTGTAGGAGCTGGTCTAATTTCTGTAGATGTTCATCTATTGTGTATGTTGCTATTATGATGTCGTCCAAGTACACAAATATACCATCACCTAATATTGCTGGCAGTACAATATTCATTAGTTGTTGGAATGTGCCTGGAGCTGTACTTAATCCCATCGACATTGTCTTATACTGATAATGCCCATTGTCTGTAAAGAAAGCAGTGTATTTGCGGGATTCTTCATCTAGCCCTATCTGATAATAGCCACTTAATAAACCCATTGTAGAAAAGACCATATTTTCTGGTCCAGTGATGTGCAGGACATCACCTAACTGTGGCATGGGAAAATGATCGGGAATGGTTTCATGATTAAGTTTGCGATACTCAACAACTGCCCACATTTCCCCATTTTGTTTAGGTACAAAGAAGAGTGGTGAGTTCCTTGGGGATACTGAAGGTTGACTGATGTCCTAACTTAATGTTTCATCCATATTCTGCTTTGCTAGTGCACGTTGTGAGCATGCAACTCTGTACGCTGGCACATAGATTGGTTGTGTATCCTGTTTTACGTTAATATGGTGTTGGATTAGATTTGTACACCCCCAAGTTTTCACCAGGTAATGCGACAGTCCGTTGATGCTTCTGTACTAAAGCTAATATATCATTTGCCACATCAGAATTATCTGAGCAAACCAAATGCTCCATTATGCACTCTCTGTCTGACGAGTTTACTCTGCTCGATGCTTCCGCTGCTGTCACTTCACATATAGGAACTTGGATGAATGATTTTGGTGGTAAAATTATATTATAATTAATTAATGCTTGCTGGGTGGCTGAGCGAGTCACAAATTAGATCGTGGGTGAGTGGGTGTGAGGTGCGAGTCGGCTTGTGAAGTCTGATCTAAGTGCTCGTTCTCTTTGAGAGACTGTATGTCAGACTCTACCTTCTTTGTATTGTGTGAAATTGCTCTTGTGACTCTAGCTTTTCTACCCCTGGGGGTAGGGGGGTTTCAGGAATACTCCCCCAGTATCCCTGCTTGTTGTATGAGTGACTAAAAGGGTTGGTGGTGGGTTAGTGCCCCACCCCATAAAACGTGCTAACTAAACAAGCGAATAAAGCACCTCGGACCAGGACAGACCATACGTTGATGACTAAGGAACGGACAAATGACATTCTGAGGGTGGGGATATGGACAGTGAGAGGAGTTAATATTATGAAGTGAAAGAGAGAGAGATTGTTCAGGTGTTTGAGGATGCAAGAGTGGATATATGTGGACTGACTGAAACTAAATGGAAAGATGATAGGGTGAGAGAATGGGAATATGGTATAGGTATATGTGCGGGAGTTAATGAGAATGAGTGGGCAAGAGAGGGAGTATGTCTGATGATAAGCAAGAAATGGAAGGAGAATATAAGAGAGTATGGAACAGTGGGTGCAGGGATTGTATGAGTGAGGATGAAAGTAGGTACACAGTACAAGCGTTCACGAATGTATGTGCCTATACACCAACAGAGGATCGAGTCGTAAGAGTGAAAGATGAGCTTTAGGCATGTGTAGAAGCATTTATGGACAAGTTTGAGAGGAGTGAGAAATTGTTTTTGATTGGAGACATGAATGGCAAAGTGGGGAATGTACGAGTGGATGGAGTGGTTGGTCAGTGGAGTGTGCCAACTGAAGAAGATGGGAATGGTTGTGCTGTGATGGACATCTGTGCTGGTAAGGGGTTGGCAATAGCCAACATCTACTTTTGGCATAATATGATCCACAGGTATACTTGGAGAGTCATGAGAAGGATGGATGGTGAACTTTCGGAAGGAAAGGCAGTGATAGACTACGTGTGTGTGGATGAGCGAATGAGAAGACAAGTGTTGGATGCAAGAGTGTGGGGAAATGGAATCTCAGACCATCACTTAGTGATGGGCAAGGTAAGGCTGCAAGGAAAGTGGGTGAGGAGATAAAGGAGAAGACATGAGGAAACAGCTCCCATGAGAAAAGTGGAGAAGTTGCAAGATAGTGAGAAAATGGCAGAGTATAAGAGCATAGTGGAAGAAAGATTGGGAAGGTATGAGTTAGAGCAGATAGAAGGGGTGGAAGACGTATGTAAGATATTCGCGGATAGGTTTGTAAAGTGAGGAGGAGATGCAGGGGTGTGCAAGGGACAGCATGGGTGAATGATGAGGTGAAACAAGCTGTGGAACAAAAGAAGAAGGCATATAGTGAATGGCTAGCGAGTAGAGGTAGGGGAGAAGATGAGAGAGAGAGAGAGAAGAGAGAGGTATATGTGAGCAGGAGAAGGGAGGTGAAGAGATTGGTGAAGGAGAGTAAGAAGAAAGTGTATGAAGAGTTTGGGAGGAATCTGAGTGTGAATTGGAGGGAGAATAAGAAATTGTTTTGGAAGGAGGTAAAGAAAGTAAGGCAGTGTGAAAGGGGAAATAGTACGGGAGTGACAGATAGGAATAATAGATTGTTGGTGGAGAAGAGAGAGAAATTGAGGAGATGGAAGGAGCACGTTGAGGATTTGTTGAATGTAGAGAGTGAGAGCAGTGTGAATATAAGTGGTTGGGGAATGGCTGGGAGAAGAAGAGGTGAGAGAAGGGAGGAAGATATCAGTAGGGCGGAAGTAGTGGAAGCAATGAAGAAGATCAAGATGGGAAAGGCCCCAGGAATTGATGGAGTGTGTGGTGAAATGAAGTATGGGGGTGAGATTGTAGTAGAGTGGATATGGAAGTTGTGTAGATTGGCTTGGGAAGAGGGAAGGGTTCCAGAGGACTGGAAATCAGGTATAATTGTTCCTTTATACAAAAGAAAAGGGGAGAGAGAAGTATATGGTAACCATAGGGGTATTTGCCATCTTAGTGTGACTGGAAAAATATATGGTAGAATACTCATTGATAGGGTTAGGCATATAACGGAGGAGCTAGTTGGAGAAGAACAAGGGGGACTTAGGAAGGGAAGAGGGTGTGTAGATCAGATATTTGTTCTAAGATGTTTAATGGAGAAGTATTTAGAGAATGGGAAGAAAGTGTATACTGCCTTCATGGACTTGGAGAAGGCTTATGACAGAAAAGATAGGCAAGGTATCTGGAAGGTATTAAGAATATATGGAGTGGAGGGGAAATTGTTGAGTGCTGTGAAGAGTATGTACGAAGGAGCTAGGGCTAAGGTGCGAGTGGATGGTGAGCTGAATGAGTTCTTTGATCTCAATGTGGGACTGAAACAGGGTTGTGTGATGTCTCCATGGCTGTTTAATATATACATGGATGGGGTTGTAAAGGAGGTGCAAGGTAGGGGAGTGGATGTGGGGGTGGCTCTGGTGAATGAGGGTGAGATGTGGAAGATTCTGGTGTTGCTGTTTGTTGATGGTACATTATTGTTGAGTGAAGATGAACGGGAGTTGCAAGATTTGGTGAATGAATTTGAGAGAGTGTCTAGGAAGAGGAATCTGAAAGTTAATGTAAACAAGAGTAAAGTTATGGTGTTTGAGAGGAATGAAGTCACAGAATGCACAGTGAGGTTGGATGGTGAGGATATGGAGAATGTGAGTGCATTCAAGTACTTGGGTAGTGTGATGAGTAAGGATGGAACTTTGGTGAATGAAGTGCTTGAAAGGGTACAGCAGGGAAGGAAGGTTGTTGGTTCACTGAAAGCAGTGACGAGAAATAGGGAGGTGAGTATGGAAGTTAAGAAGTCACTGAATGATAGAATTGTGATCCCTACCCTGACGTATGGAAGCGAGTCATGGATCTCGCAAGAGGGGAACAAGTCAAGAGTGAGAGCAGTGGGAATGAGTTACTTGAGAGGAGCATGTGCAGTGACATGGAGGGATAGGTTGACGAATGAAGAAGTGAAGGAAAGTTGTGGGGTGGAAGTGGATGTGGTTGAGAAGATTAGAAGAAATACACTGAGGTGGTTTGGACATGTGGAGAGAATGGAGAATGAAAGACTAACTAAGAGGGTGTATGTAGGCGAGGTGGAGGAAGGGAGAGGAAGGGGAAGAACGAGGATGAGGTGGAGGGATGGAGTTGAGAGGTATATGAGGGAGGGAGGAGTGAGTTGAGGGGAGGGTAGACAAATGGTGGGTGACAGAACGACTCGGAGGCGTTTTGTCCGCGGCCACCCCTTCCGGTATGAGGGTGTCGGGCTATAGATAGATAGACAGATAGTATCTATAGATGAAATTTCCTTTATGAATTTGCTGTTGTAGTTAATTCCATTGAAATGGGGGATCACTATTATATTTTGTGTTCTCATTGCATTAGTCTGTGCAGCATATTTCCTCTAAATGATAATTTTTTTACTACGTAAGAGGTCGTAGTGAATGATTTTGTAGTCTCTGTGAATTTCATGTTTAACTCAATCATACCAATAACTGGTATTTCTTTACTATCCTGCGTGTATAATTTTAAGTCTGAATTTTCCAAAAACGTCAATATTCTTGTGTTTCTAAAAATTCTTTCTAACTCATCTTGCATTATTAAATTCACTGGTGACCCTGAATCCAAAAATAATGAAATCTCTTCCTCTTCACATACAGCAGAGATCAAAATGCTTTCATTTCCAAAAATATTTCCTATGTTTACTATTTGTTTATTTGGTTGTTTTATGTGTTGTCTATTGTGCTGGTACGACCTTCCCCTGTCTTATAGATGGATACCAGTTTTTCTATTGTTTTACAGTCTGAGGCCCAGCGACTGGAAGATTTTTGTTTCCTGCAATACGGTTCAAACTCTTTTGCCTTTTGCCTGTCTTCTTTATTCTTAATGTAACCCTCAAGTTTTGTGTGACCAGGATTTGCGGAATAGTAACAGAGCGTGTCACTTGAGTTCAACCTACGAGAATATCTTCCATTTGTTTGTCTCTGTGCCACCCAATGTGTACTGGAACTTCTGCCAGACTTTTGTACTGCCCTGTTGCTTGGCGTGTGGGAAAGTGTCCTTGCCAGGACTTGACTTATTTATCCCTGTTACAGTTTCTGGCACTTTCGTCCCTGTCCTGCTGACCTGTGGCGTCAATTATGCCAGCTTTGCTACAGTTTAATTCCCTCTCATAAATGAAATCAAGTAAACACATCCCTAGATTATATGGGATGGTTTTGGCGATTTTTTACTCCCTTTCAGGAAATTTGCATAGGGCTGATATGTAGCCAGTGATGTCAACGATATGCACTGGTGACATTACTATCATCTGTGACCCAGTTTGAGTTCTCTAGGCAAACTAACAGGAATTTCTTAATAGTGTAAATATCTGCTGTTATTTCCCTAAGATCTGAGCCTGACTGTGTTTGCCTTAGTAGGTCTATAATTTTCTGTAATTCTGAGGTTATACACCAAGAAAATTCATACCTCCAGAGAATTTCCTGAGAAATTCTGTCTTTAATTGCTCAAATGTTGAAGCTCTCAGCAGCTTGTCTGATTTGAGCAAATTGCCATCTGGGCATCGTTCTTGGTTTATTCTACCTGAAGAAAAACAGCTATTTTTCCTTTCTTATCTGTAATGTGTCTCCCCTAAACCGCGGGGTTGTTTTGGCTTGACTTGCGTGTCTCGCGAGCATATTCGCGCTCCGACAGACTCTCTAAAAATATTTGCCAAAAATCACTTATTAGTCCTAGAATATTAAAATTATATATGCTTATGGCACATACCTTCAGCTTTCTCCTGGGATGTTTGTTGAGCCTTTGTCGAGTACCGTAGGACTTGTGGAGACCTCTGAAGTTGGGTAACGAAGTCTCCACTTTACACATCCCGACAACCCGTAATATGATTACCACAGCCTGATATTATCACTAGGAACACTATTCTATGATTTTCAAATAGTTTGGAATCCATACTCCAAAAAAAAAAACTGTGAAAGCAATGAAAATTACGAGCGCATATGACCTTCCCACTTGCGCTCGTTTGCCGCTGGTGTTCTGTCATTTATTATTCATAAACACACTCACACTTTATATTTCTATTACTATATAACACTTATATATATCTGCAGTCTTTATCCATAGGTTTCCTTCAGTAATAGCAGTTTATTGTCACTGTAGGCATTCAATTTCTCATTCAGTAAAATACGTAGCATTCACTTTCTCATCCTGTATACTAGCGTTGAGAGCGAATCTGTCACTTTCACTTCCACTTTCATAACTCATAGTATTCATACATGCTAGAGTGAAACTTTCACTTTCATTACTCCTAGTATATAGACTCGTATTCTTATATTACTACTGATTTACATTTCTATTTACATTCTCTATTTTATTTACATTATTTACATTTCTATTTTATTTACACTGTGTTATGCACTGTCACTTCCAGTAACTTATAAAACTATTTTCCACTATTCACTTATATTTATATTCATTGCTTTCACTTGCTGTTTACACATTATTTACATTTCCACTTGCACTGTTTTACTCACCAGAAAGATCGTACTTGCGGTCCATCATTTTCATTGATAAATTAGCCAGTTCACGTTCCACAGCAGCCACTTAGCCCTTTACCCCTTTCCACACGAGGTTTAGTAGGAGGTAGAGGTCACAGGGCCCTTTGCATGGGGCTAAAAAGCTGTGGAATTGGACAGGCACGAATCCGATGTGGTTTCACCTTGAAAGACATCAGTAAACTGAATACAGTGTGGTGGCCTAGGGGGTGTGCAATGCTACCAATGTCAGCGTGGTGACAGCTGCTAGTATATACGCTATGAAGTGATTGGCAGGAAATCTAGACAATACATGATAAATTAGGTAGTTCCAGGTGAATGTAAATATCACTTAGGCTTCTCCCTTCCTTTGTTATATATATTTTTATTATGAGAATAGATTATACAACATATTTCAAGGGAAAATAAACAGCGAAAATTAGCAAACGAGTGCACGTGAGGTGTTGTCAGGTGATAATTAGCCAATTCCAGATGTATGGCACTATCACTTACCTTATTTCTTTTTTGTATATATTATTTGGTATAAGAATAGGGCATAGGGCTTATTTCAATGGATGAAATCAATGGAAAATTCCAAGGAAGATTTACTTAGCGCAACACGGCCGGGCAGGTGAGAGGAGAGGGTAATGGAGGGGAGGTAGGGAGGGGAGCCAAGAACGGGGAGAAATGGCTAAATTGTCAACAATGGATGGGAGTACAGATGAGATTAGGAGTGCTGACTGGTGTTGGACATTGGCAGTACTGATAGATGATACAAGCCACCACTTGAAAGCCCGGGCGAATTCAAAATAACACAGAATCACAAAAGTGACGCCCCACGGTATGATCCCTTGCTCCCAAGCATCATGAAATTGACGCCCCGTGGTTAGGGGGCTAATGAAACATTGCTGACACTGTTCAGTGTGTATATGTCAATCTTGTCTTTTACAGAACCAGAGAGTTTTGTAAGATCATTGTCCTTATGAAAAATATACACTGGAAGTGGAGTATTACTGGAATTTTGTGGAGAAGGTAATGCACTGCTGCTTGCTGCGTTTGAGCAGCCATCTTTACAGTGTTTTCCTTGCAATCATCATTTACAGGAAACATATATGTTTTTCCTGATGTTAATACTCTATGGTCTAGGTTATAGTAAGTTGGAAGTAAATTTTTATAAAGTTCACTATCTACATCTGAAAATTCTGGTCGTCATCATTATTTACTTCAGCGTAAATTGCATATGTTCGCTTCTCCATCTAGTGTGTGTTTTGTTTCCTGAGTGTGGTTTTCTGCTTGTTCATGTGTCTCTGACGGTGTTTCATAATTTATATTTTGTTGATCGTTTTCTGGTTCCTGTGTTAGGTTATTTGGCACTGTTAATGCTGATTCTTCAGGCACTAAGTTAGGCGGTTTTCAGAGCATAATGGGATTACTCACTAAATCTATCTGTCTATTGCCAGAAGCCTTAATCCCATACAGGGTGGCCACAAACAAATCACATCCACGTTGCCCTGTCCCCCGCCATTTCACTGCATTACTCCCTCTCTCATATACCTCTCCACTTCATCCTTCCATCTCATCCTTAGCCTCCCCCTCCCTGTCTCTCCCTCCTCCTCACTCACATACACTCTCCTCATCAGTCTCTCACCCTCCATCCTCTCCACATGGCCAAACCACCTCAGTGTGCTTCTCCTAACGCTTCCTATCACATCCACATCCACAACACAATGCTCATTTACATCCTCATTTGTCAGTCAGCCTCTTCATGTGACTCCACAGGCTTCTTTCAAATAATTCATTTCCTCTGCTCTCACTCTTGACTTGTGTCCCTCCAACAACGTCCAAGCTTCACTTCCATACGTTCGAGTTGGTATCACAATACAGTAAGACCTCATTAAGTCACATTCTACATTTCTATTAATCGCCCAAAAAATTAAAATTATAAAACACATATGTCAGCGTAAATTGTGTAACTGTCTCTCACTGTGTAGTTCGTAATATTTATGTGAATGATGAAAATATATATATATATATATATATATATATATATATATATATATATATATATATATATATATATATATGTGGTAAAGTGTGCGTTTTTGTACACTGAAGAACGAGGGTTTGCGCCCCGCCAGGTTAATAAACTCTGGGAGCGTTCTTCTGGCCACGTACTGCATTGGCGGACATCAGCGGTGTTGTGGTTGAACCAGTGTTGCATACTATAAAGTATGCTTGCACCCAGTTGGCTTCCACGGGCCGATTACACTTGGTTCACAGACTACACACACGTTCAAAGCCACTCCAACACTACAATACAGCTACAAGCACTTCTCACCCTACATACAAACTCTACCAGACAGCCGAAGCCACTTGGTAGGGATACATTGGCTATATCATCCCCGCTTCGGTTGGGATAGGCTGGTCCTGCAGTGGACACTCAAACGGCTGATGAGATGAGATGAGAGGTGATATATATATATATATGATTGTTTGGTTCGTTAGTATATAATGGATAGTTATGTAAGTGATGAAGTGTTAACTAATACAATCTTGGTTAGAATAAATCAGCTCACTAAAACAGTAGTTGAGATACAGTTATGGTGTGACGTTCAGGATTGTTGATCCAGCTCAACATGTCAGCATCGTTTGGGCATCACTGCGGGGTCAACACACTCGCTCGCCTCTTCTGGTGGTGGAGATGGTGGTGGTAGGGAAAAGCAGTGGGGGTGGTGGTGGGGTGGTGGAGTAGGTGGTGGAGGTCAGCTGTGCTGTGCTTAACTCAGCTGTCACACAGTTCACTTGCTTCCTTGTTGCTTGTAGTTTTGTTCTCACTGTATTCACTTGTAGATCGATTAATGATTGTTGCTTGCAGAGCAGTCGTAGATTGTTTCGACTGTGTTACATAGCCTATGATTTCATCATCCTTTGTGTAATTCTAACGTACAGTATGCTGCATGTTTGATCACGAGCATGTTCTACCTCACTCCCCCCTTCTACCCTTATAATAGAGTAAGTCGTTCTTTCTGTTGTTCAGAGCAGGAGTGTCAACACTTTGTCCCCTATGGCTTCATTTGCGCGTCCTTCTTACAAGTTGTATCAAGCTCTGCCGGCCCCTATATAATGAGCTCAGAGTCTGCATTAATTGCCACTTAGATCTACTCCTCATTTTGCTCACATCTCTGTCCTCCCCTGTACAGTTGTTATTATTGTGAGTGCTCAGGAAGTTTCCAACCATCTAGCAGCTGTGTAATTTGAGTATAAGTGTTATTACATTTTTTCTTGTACTGTATAGCATAAGGTGTTAATTCGTAGGCCTAGTGAGGTTTTTGTGATTCATGTGCTTTAGGTGTCAGCCATTATTAATAATATTTTGTATCTGTAATAATATATCTTGCATTCACTGAGCATTATCCGGTTTTCTCATTTTATCAGGGCTGACTTACATAAATTTACACTTGCTAATATCGTGTTAATAGAGGCTATTGCAGTTAACCGTATATTTAACGTGTTTTTTGACATTACATTTTCCTTATGAGTCCTGAATGTTTAGTTGTTAGTTTGAACATTAAACTTTAACTTGTAATTTTACCTAACTCTTTTGTTTTGAACCTGGAACTTTGCGGGACAGTTTTCTCTGTTCCGTAACATAAATTTGGCGACCTCTTATCAGGATATTCAGGATATTATCATAAGGATATTGCTTGATATCTTGTGACTGTGATTTATTCATGATGTCTACTATTACTACGCTTGATGAAGCCAAAGATTTTTTGTCAAATGTGCAAACAGTGTGTGATGTAGAAAACAGAACAAAGAATGAACTTAAGCTTGTTGCTCAACAATTGGGAATTGCTGTTCGCGCTCATCATTCTAAAGATCAAATTGTTGACATGATTAATGAAAGCTTGTTTAATGTAACTCCTCCAAATGAGCAAACGCAGATTGAAATAGCTAAGTTACAGCTAGCTCTGCAGGAGGCTCGTGTTAAGGAGGCTGAGTTTCAGGCACGTGCTAAGGAGGCTGAGTCTCAGGCTAAGGAGACTGAGTCTCAGGCTCGTATTCAGGAGGCACAAATTGAACTTGCTAGGATTCAAGCGGACCATGAGTATCGCATGAAACAATGTGGAACTGGATCATCTAGCTGTGATGATTTTGATGTGGCTAAAAATGTTAAACTTATCCCTCCTTTGAATGAATCTGATTTAACAAGGTATTTTCAGTTGTTTGAGAGGGTAGCTACAGGTTTTAATTGGCCCAAAAAGTATTGGCCAGTACTCCTTCAAACTGTTCTCACCGGTAAAGCTCAAGTAACTTATGCATCTTTGCCTCAGGATCAATGTGATAATTATGATGTAGTTAAGAGTTTGATTCTTAAAGCCTATGAACTTGTTCCTGAAGCCTATAGAGTAAAATTTAGGACAACTTATAAGCAAGATAAGCAATCCCATGTTGAGTATGCAAAAATCAAAGAAGATCTGTTAGAGCAGTGGTTAAATTCTAAGAATGTAAATTCTGATTTTGATAAATTTAAGCAGATGATTTTGCTGGAGGACTTCAAAAGGTGTATTAATAAAGATGTAAGCCTATGCCTTGATGAGAAAAGAATAGATAATTTGTCTGATGCTGCAGTTTTAGCTGATGAATATGTTCTCACTCACAAAAGATATTCTAAAGAAAAAAGGAAAGCTGAGAGTAAGTACGTTGCCTCTACTCAGAGTACAGGTAACAGGAAAGAGAATAAAGATGATGTTTCTCAGGAAGTAAATACCAGCTTCACCTCTAGATTTCAGAAAAGTAAATGTACTTATTGTAGTAAGCTTGGTCATACTTCGGAGAAATGTTTCAGAAGACAGCGTGATGTGAACAAAAAGGAGTCTTTAAATATTCAGTCAATTGGTCTAGTGTCCACCCTTGAGAGTTCCCAGAATTCTTTAACTAAGTTAACTGAACCTGCTTTGAGGGGTAAATTAAATTCTCATGATGAAGCTCCTCTTTTGAGCAGTAACGTGGGTGACACTCTCAAGAGTTCATGTGCTAATTTCCTGTCTGATGGTTTTGTCAGTCCTCTGGACAGTAATGACAGGAAATCAATTAAAATATATCGTGATACAGGTGCTTGCCAATCTCTTATGCTGACCAGTGTTCTAGGCTCTAATGTTAATTCCTCTGATGAAACTGTAATCTTACAAGGTGTAGGGAATAATTACTTCTCTGTCCCTCTGTGCAGAGTGAATTTAGAGTCTGGTTTTGTTAATGGTTCTGTTATGGTTGGGTTGGTTGAGACACTCCCAATGTCAGGTGTAACTTTCTTACTTGGAAATGATATTGGTGGAAGTTAAGTGTGTCCAGCTCCTCAGTTGTCTAGTGAGCCAGTGGCTGTGGCTCAGGATTGTGATGTCCCTGATGTGTTCTCTGCATGTGCGGTCATTAGGGCTAAGTCTAAAGTTACTGGTGACTTAGAGGCTAATGATGCTGATGATGTTATCCTAGCTGACACTTTTCTTGCTAATTTGGACTACTCACCAGATGAGGCAGTACCCCGTAGTGTTGATAATTTGTCTCGTCAAGAGTTGGTTGAGTTGCAGGTTGCTGACCCTGAGTTGAAAGGTCTAGCTAACTCTGCTTGCAGTGAGGAAGAGTCAGCTGGTGCTTCTACTTGTTATTATATAAAGTCAGGAGTACTTATGAGGAAGTGGAGACCCCCAACAGCATCAGCCGACTGTGAATAGGAGGTTGTACATCAAGTTGTCATCCCTCGTGTTTGTAGGCAGGATATCATTAGAGTGGCTCATGATTCCAGTTTGGCAGGACACCTTGGAGTGAGGAAGACTGTGGCACGCATTTTGAAACACTTCTACTGGCCAGGTATCTTCAGGGATGTTTCCTGGTATTGTAAGTCTTGTCACACCTGTCAAGTTGTGGGGAAGTGTAATCAGACCGAAAAGGTTGCACCTGTAGTTCCCATTCCTCCTTTTGAGGCGCCATTCACCCGTGTGTTGTTGGATATTGTGGGCCCTCTTCCTAAGACTTCTTCAGGATTTTCTTATGTGTTGACCCTGATTGATATGGCTACTCGTTATCCTGAAGCCATTCCACTTAGAAATATCTCAGCAAAGAACGTGGTTAAGGAAATGCTAGGGTTCTTCACGTAAAGTTTGGTCTCCCCAAAGAGGTACAGTCAGACCGGGGAAGTAATTTCATATCAAATGTTTTCAAGCAGTCTCTGAAAGAGTTGGGCATCACCTAGATCACGTCTTCAGCTTACCATCCCCAGACCCAAGGAGCGTTGGAGAGATATCATCAAACACTCAAATCGATGCTCAAGAAATACTGTTTGGAACATCAGAAAGACTGGGATAAAGGTTTTCCATTTGTTGTATTTGCCGCAAGAGAATCTCCAAATGAATCACTGCGCTTCTCACCCTTTGAACTACTGTTTGGCCATGAAGTAAGAGGACCCCTTAAGTTACTCAAGGAATGCTGGCTGTCGGAGGAAGATGACGTCAACCTGCTGGAGTATGTGATGAAGTTCAAAGAACGGCTGTCCACTGCTTTACAGCTGGCGAGAGAGAATTTAGGAGCTGCTTAGGAGAAGATGAAAAATTGGTATGATAAGAAGTCCAGGTTACGCCACTTTCAGCCAGGAGATCAGGTTTTGATTCTGCTACCAGTGCATGGGCAACCTCTTCAAGCCAAGTTTAGTGGTCCTTATTTCGTGGAGAAGAAACTCAGTGATGTCAACTATGTCATCGCCACACCAGATCGTAGAAAGAACAAGCAACTTTGTCACATCAACATGCTAAAGTTATATCACAGGCGGGACGAAAATAACCCAGTCTGCACTGTAGCTGTTCCACCCGAGTCTGCAAGTGAAGTTCTCCCATGCAGCATGAGCCTGAGTGATAGTTTGGGGAAGAATCCTGATATCATGAATGATCTCCAGACTAAGCTTTCTCATCTAGCTCCCGAGGAAAGGCAGGAGTTTTCGGCATTACTGCAGGAATACCCGCAAGTGTTCTGTGCTACTCCAGGAAGAACCACTGTTTGATGCATGATGTCGATGTTGGAGACGCAAAGCCAATTAAACTGCCTCCTTACCATGTGAACCCAGTGAAAGTTCCTCTCATCCAGAAGGAACTTGGCTACCTGTTGGACCACAAGATGATTGAGCCCTGTCAGAGCGAGTGGAGTTCTCCTGTCACTCTAATCCCTAAGCCAGGTGGGTCACAGCGGCTTTGCATCGACTACAGACGTGTTAATCAGATAACCAAAACAAACACTTACCCTCTCCCTCGTGTGGAAGATTGCATAGACAAGATCGGAAAGGCTAGGTACATAAGTAAGTTTGAGTTGTTAAAGGGATACTGGCAAGTACCTATGACTGAACGTGCTAGGAAGATCTCATGTTTTGTAATACTAGGAAAGACTTTTGCATGTTCTGTAATGCCATATGGTATGAAGAATGCACCAGCCACTTTTCAGAAGCTCATGAATGTTGTAACAGAGGGTTTGGCAGGGTGTGTTGTTTATATTGATGATGTATTAATCTTCAGTGACAACTGGAAAGATCACCTATGCCTTGTCAGTAAATTTCTTGAGCGTTTGGTTCAGACTAATCTTGTAGCTAATTTATCAAAGTGTGAGTTTGGTCAAGCTAAAGTTCAGTACCTTGGGTACATAATTGATGATGAACATGTTGCACCACCAGGAGCTAAGGTTCAGGTTATAAGTGATCTTCCCAGACCTAAAAGTAGGAAAGAGCTACAAAGATTTTTGGGAATGGTAGGTTATTACAGGAGATTTGTTCTTAATTTTTCAATTCTTGTATCACCACTTAAAGACCTACGGAAAAAGGGAGTTAAATTTGTCTGGACCGATAACTGTGAATCCTCTTTCAGTAAACTTAAAGCTATCCTATTAAGTCAGCCAGTGCTCGCTACTCCAAATTTTGCTAAGCCTTTTAAAATGGCTGTTGACGCAAGTGATACAGGAGCTGGGGCTGTTTTGCTGCAAGAGGATGATCAGGGTATTGAACACCCTGTATCTTATTACAGTAAGAAGTTCACTTCACCTCAAAAGAACTACTCAACTATTGAGAAAGAGCTTTTGGCCTTGATTTTGGGTTTACAGCATTTTTCATTTTATTTGTGTTCTGGTTTTGACCCCATAGTCATTTATACCGATCATAACCCACTGAAATTCCTTAGTAAGTTTAAAGATAAAAATCAGAGATTGACAAGATGGAGTCTACTTCTTCAGGAGTATTCATTAGACATACAACATATCAGGGGGAAAGAAAATGTTATTGCAGATTGCTTATCTAGACTTTAGACAGATTGTTTTAGAGTAATAAGAAATTTCCTTTGTAAATTTCTTTTTCTTTGTGGGGAGGTGTTACATAGCCTATGATTTCATCATCCTTTGTGTAATTCTAACGTACAGTATGCTGCATGTTTGATCACGAGCGTGTTCTACCTCACTCCCCCCTTCTACCCTTATAGTAGAGTAAGTCGTTCTTTCTGTTGTTCAGAGCAGGAGTGTCAACTCTTTGTCCCCTATGGCTTCATTTGCGCGTCCTTCTTACAAGTTGTATCAAGCTCTGCCGGCCCCTATATAATGAGCTCAGTCTCTGCATTAATTGCCACTTAGATCTACTCCTCATTTTGCTCACATCTCTGTCCTCCCCTGTACAGTTGTTATTACTGTGAGTGCTCAGGAAGTGTCCAACCATCTAGCAGCTGTGTAATTTGATTATAAGTGTTATTGCATTTTTTCTTGTACTGTATAGCATAAGGTGTTAATTCGTAGGCCTAGTGAGGTTTTTGTGATTCATGTGCTTTAGGTGTCAGCCATTATTAATAATATTTTGTATCTGTAATAATATATCTTGCATTCACTGAGCATTATCCGGTTTTCTCATTTTTTCAGGGCTGACTTACATAAATTTACACTTGCTAATATCGTGTTAATAGAGGCTATTGCAGTTAACCATATATTTAACGTGTTTTTTGCCATTACATTTTCCTTATGAGTCCTGAATGTTTAGTTGTTAGTTTGAGCATTAAACTTTAACTTGTAATTTTACCTAACTCTTTTGTTTTGAACCTGGAACTTTGCGGGACAGTTTTCTCTGTTCCGTAACAACTGTAATTAGTTCGTTGATTGAGACGTTAATTGGCTTCGTTTACCGCTGTCACCAATATCAATGAGCATAGCATATCATAGTTGGTTCGTTGTTACCGCCTGCCACCAATCTCGATGAGCATAGCCATAGGTACTTGTGGGGAGGTGGATTGTAGATCACCGAATGACTGCCAGAATAAAGTTGTGAGATGTACTGTAGTATGGCTCGAACTTATCGCAGCTTATTATAATGGCGTGTCGTTGGCTAGAGTAAATAGGTAGGTCTCTCTCTCTTTCTCACCTTCCCCCTTTGTGCATCATCGAGATGAGTTAGAGAGTATCTCTTGGGTTATGGAGTTTATTGTAAACAGTTGTACCGAACTGTGATTTACAGCGTAAGATAGCGTGACAGCAAACCCTCCTGGCTGACCCTATCCCCTGCCTCCGTCCTGACTGTGTTCTCGGGCCTTCTCTAACCCCTTCTGACCTGAAGGGAATCCCTCCGACATTATATACAGCTTGGAGAGGATGTGTGTGTGTGTGATATAGTGTCTGATAGATTCCCATTCACGTGGACTAACCAACTAGAGCTGGTTACCCCATGTGTTTGAATACTTCATGAAATTCTTGGTCGTCTGAACTACAAAATGATTGTTTGAGATACATCATATGCTAAGCATTCTTGATGGTGTGAGACAAAAAGACTGTGGATAACATTATGTGGATTGACATTCCTAATGGGAAGCTGTGTATGTCTCTAGCAGACACTACATCCTGCACATTTTGTTATGAGGTATATACTAGTGCCTAGATAATGCCTACATCTGTGTTACCGAAACACTGAAAATGTTCAGCAAAGGAGGATGGTTGTGAGCTAGTCCTGAGGGCTGGTGAAACAGGAGCTCCAGCTCTCCCTGTCATCAGTTTTCCATCCACCTTGTGAGTACCACCCTGCACGACTTGTGCTACAGGGAATGTTGGTAAATATCTGTATTTTGTATTTATATATTTTTTCCGATATTTGTTTATTCTGTAAAAAAAAGAATAATGAATATTTTTGTATCACAGATACAAAGTGATGGTTACTGATTGTAAATTAACCGTCAAGTTATATAGTGTTGAAGGGAGTAGGACGTGAATTGAAAAGTTGTGCAACTCAAAAATGGAAGGCAGCCAGCACCATGAAGCCCTTAACCCTTTCACTGTGATGACATATTTTTATTTGTTATTTCATACTACAGTCAAATTCTTCAGTTCATCTCAGCAGTGCCTCTGGAGTTGAATGTTAATGAAGCCACATCTTACTCCCTCGGATCGAAAAGTCTCTCCCAAGCTGAATCAAATAGTCTGAATGTAGCGAAAAATGATGATACTTTGTCTGAAGGGGTATACTTAGTGATCACATTAACCTATTAATCATTTCGGTCCAATGAAGTATTATTTTAACAAGTTTATGCAGCCTCCAGACGAATTCTTCAGTAACTACAGTAGTGAAGCAGTTTATGTAAGTTGTTCTACTCTCCCAGGTTCGGAATGTGCCCCCAGAGTTGAGTAAAATCGCTCTCGTGTTCCTGAACTTCATTCTTCTGAATTCTTTACTCTCTGGCTTCGGCTTTCTTGTCATTCTCTGATTAAATATATCTGCGCTGTTTACTTATCCCCTAATTCTACTACAAAAAATTATTCGACTATCTTACTTCTACTATGGAGCACATTCTGTCCATTTCTCCTATCTCTGAAATCTCCATTCCAGGAGATTTCAGTGTTCACCACCAGCTTTGGCTCTCCTCTCCCTTCATTGATCCACCTGGTGAACAAGCCTACATCTTTTCTGTCCTTAATGACCTAAAGCAGCTTGTACAGCACCCTACCTGTATCCCTGACCGCCTTGGAGAGAGCTTCAACATACTTGACCTCTTCCTTACAACTAAGCCTTCTGCTTACACTGTTAATCTTTCCTCTCCATTCGGCTTCTCTGATCACAACCTTCTTACCTTAACCTGTCCTGTCGCTCCCAAGTAGCCTGTGGACCCTCCAAAGAAACGTCGTCTGTGGCACTCTGGAGCTGCAGATTGGGAGGCCTTCAGGCATTACTTCTTTGATTTTCCATGGCATGATTATTGCTCCCATGGCCGGGAGCCATCTGAGTGTGCCTTGCGCATTACGGAGGTTATTCTCTCGGGCATGGAAGCATACATTCCCTTCTCATATCTTTTGTCTAATACAAGAAAGCCTTGGTTAAATCACGCTTGTTCTAACGCTTTCCGCAACAAGGAGAGGGCCTAAAAATGTACCAGAGCCAACCACCCCTGAATTACATCATGTTTATGTTTATGCCCGGAATCATGCTAAGTCTGTTCTTTGCTCTGCTAAAAATAATTTCATCCATACTTAAAGTTCTCAACTCTCCAACTCAGCTTCTTCCCGCTGCTTCTTGCATCTTGCCAAAAACCTTTCTAACAACTTTCCCTCATCATCCTTCCCTCCTCTTATCTATTCTGATAGCTCTGTAGCTATTTCTTCTACAAATAAAGCAGATCTCTTAGCTCGGACTTTCTCCTTCAATTCCACCTTAGATGATTCCGGTGCTGTTCCTCCATCACTTCCCCCCTCTGACTTCCTCATGGCTGACATTAAAATTTTATCAGTTGATTTATTTTCTGCCATCACTGGCCTCAATACTAACAAGACACATGGGCCTGATAGAGTCCCTCCTGTTGTTCTCAAGAACTGTGCTTCAGTGCTTACACCCTCCTTAGGTAAACTCTTTCGCCTTTATCTTTCAACTTGTACCTTTCGTTCTTGCAAGAAGTTTGCTCACATTCAGCCATTCCCAAAGAAGAGTGACCATTCCCAACCCTCTGACTATCGTCCAATTGCTTTAACATCCTCTGTCTCAAAATTCTTCCAGTCCATTCTTAACAGAAAAATTTTAAAGCATCTTTCCAATTACAACTTTCTTTCTGATCGTCAGTATGGGTTCCGTCAGGGACGCCCCACCGATATTCTCACCTACCTTTCAGACTCCTGGTCAGACTCCTTTCGGGACTTTGGCGAAAGCTTTGCCATTGCACTTGACATCACAGAGGCTTTCGATCAAGTCTGGCATAAATCTTTAATTTCCAAACTGCCCTCTTACGGTTTCTATCCTTCTATCTGTGCCTTCCTCTATAGCTTCCTTTCTGGTCATTCTATAACCGCTGTTGTAGACGGCCATTGTTCTTCTCCTAGATCTATCAACAGTGGTGTTCCTCAGGGCTCTGTCTTATCACCAACTTTCTTCCTTTTATTCATCAATGACCTTCTAACCTGTACAGCTAACCCTATCTACTCATATGCTGATGATTCCACCCTTCAGCTTTCCATTCGGTTCCCCCAATGTCCATCTCAGCAGCTAATTCAGCAAACAAGGGAATGAGGCTATGGCACACCTAATGTCTGACTTGGCTCGTATCTCTGACTGTGGTAAAAATTAATAATCTTATTGTTTTTAGTTCATAAAAAACTCAGTTTTTACACCTATCAACCCATCAGAATCTTCCACAGGAGTACCCACTAATGTTTAATAAAAATATCCATCTCAATCCTGCATCATCCTTAAACATGCTTGGTATTGTATCTCTTGTAAAATCTGCTTCCAAGAGATTAGGTGTGCTAAGCCGACTCCATACCTTCTTTACCCCTGCACAGTTGTTGACTTCATACACGGATTTTATTCGCCCCTGTTTAGAATACAACTCTCATGTGTGGGAAGGCTCCCCATATACAGCTCTTCTCAATAGGGTGGAGTCAAAGGCTTTTCGTCTCATCAACTCTCCTCCTCTTACTGGCTCCCTTCAACCTCTATCTCTTCACCATACTGTTGCATCTTTATCTCTTTATATCGCTGCTTCAATGGTCACTGCTCCTCTGAACTGTCTGCTTTCATCCCTCCACCTCTACGACGGGTTCATAGCACCCGACTAGCAACAAACTCTCATCCCTTTTCTGTCCAGCTCTCTAATGCAAGAGTTAACCATTACTCCCAGTCCTTCATTTATACAACAGGTCAACTCTGGAACTGTCTCCCTCTTCCTGTATTCCCTACTTCCTATGATCCCCAGTCTTTCAAACGCAGTGTGTCCAGGCATCTTAAAATGAACGGATCTTGAATTTGGCTGATTTTTGTATTGTTTTTGTTATTTCTTGGAAGAAACGGTTTGTGGGCTCCTGCCTTTGGTTCCTTCTTTATTGCATTAAAAAAATAAAAGATTGGCATACCATGGGTTAATGAAGGCTGCATGCAAACTCTCAGGTTCGAGAAGTGTCTCTTTATTCTAGTAAAATCGTCCACTGGTAGCAAAACTGTAATAGAAATTACGTTTTGTGGTTCAAAGGGTAAAATCGTCCACTAGTAGCAAAACTGTATTAAAAATTGCGTTTTCTGGTTCGAAGGGAGAGCTTATTACCGCCTAATATTGCTACATATTCAGTTTTGCAGTGGTATTGCTAGACTTGCAGGCTTTTCCCTGATGGATTATAGTTCCCACGACAATATCTCTAAAATGCTACATCCTCACCAGCTAATTATCAAGTTATTATTAAATATTATTATTATTATTATTATTGTTATTATTATTATATTTTTGTTATTATTATATTATTATTATTACTGTTACTGTTGTTATTTTTTTAATGTTGTTGTTGTTAGTACCAGTTTAAGTTTTAGTCTTTATTAACCTCTTAACTCAGTGAACCCAAGGATGTTTTTGTATTCTTGCCAATTCCTTATGACTTTATTGAATCTGAATACTCTCCTAGCTTGACGGATTACATATAGCCTTAAGAAACTCCATTTGTATGAGAAACCTTTTTCCAAGTCAAATAAAACTGTCAGTTTGCAGGAAGTAATACAGTACATCAGTCGGACTGATGGGGTTGGCACAAATTTCTGATGTTAGGCGGTATAGGTTTAGCACAAGAGTGTGAGGCACTGCTATGGGAGGAGTATAAACATCTCACATTGTCATGGCAGGAGTATGAACATTTTATAGGGAGGGTGTTAAGGTTGTTAGAAGAGAAAATCTTCATGATGATCATTATGATGAAGATAAGTAGAAGGAGAAGGAAGAGGAAGAGGAGGAAGAGGAGGAGGAGGAGGAGGAGGAGGAGGAGGAGGAGGAGGAAGAAGAGGATATTGTCATTGTTCTTGTTGTTATTGCTAATGATGATGATGGTATGAGGGTAAGAATATAAGGCTGAGTTTTCATAAGTATGATAGCATTACTGAAAAAAAAAAAAAAAAAAACACACACACACACTTCCCACAGGTGAGTAATGTTTCGTCTACCTGCTGCTAGGTTTCGCTCTGGTATGTATTGAGCTAAATACACCGAGTGGTCCATAATTGCGCTTACTATGGGAAAATCTCGTGTGTTCCGGTGATGGCTTAAAAAAAATACACTTTTCTACATCACTATGTGTTTCCCATATTCCAGGGTTGTCTGACCTTTACTATACTGCGTACCCCTAAGCCAAATGAATCCTAACCTACGAACCCCTTTGATTCATAATATACAGTACAAGCACATATGATCGTTTCCTGCTAACATCCAAGGGGTCATTTCAACACCCACCTGTTTTCCCCCCATGAACCTATTTTCATAGAATTGACCCATATTCCTCCATGGACCATTTTTTCTTTGACCCATTTTCCCCATGGACCCATTTCCTCCACGGATTTGTTCTCTTCCATGGACCTATTTTTTCTAGACCAGTTTTCCCAAGGGACTTATTTCTACCATGGACCTTTTTTATACCCTATGGACCTGACCTATTTTATTTGGACCTATTTTTTCTTGGATTTATTATTTCCAATGGACCTATTTTCTCCTCTGGACCTGTTTTCCACTATGAGGCTACTTTTCCTCCATCGACTTATTTTTCTGTGGTTTTATTTTTCCCCATGGACATATTTTCACCTTTTAGGGCACACCAAATCCTCACATGGGCCTATTTCTGCCATGGACCTTTGTTACCCATTGGACCTATGTTTCCATTTGGGTCCACTTCTCTCAAGGACGCATCCCTCATGGAGCTATTTTCCGAGATGGACCTATTCCAACCATAGATTATTATCCCTTAGATCTGTTCCCCATTGAACCCTTTTTTCCCCCATGCAACAAACCACCCACCCACCACCACCACCCACAAAACCCCACACCACACCCACGTGACCAACCCACCACATCCGACCACTACACCCTTACCCACCCAACCACCAAACCTCCCCAACCCTGCCCACCCAGCCATGCATCCACTCACCGAGCACGTCACCCTCCGACCCACCCACTCACCACACCTTGCCCACTTCACTCACCTCACCCACTTTGCCAACCACACCCATCTACCTTACAGTACTGCCTGCACCCACCCACACCACCCACTCCACCCATCGCACGTCCACCCTAATGCCCCCACTGTCCATCCACCAAACTACCCAGCCTATATGCCCACCAACCTACTCACTCGCCCACCGAGCTTGGACCACCAGAAGATAACTTGCAACTTTACCCCCCTCCCCCACCTCACACACACACAGTGACAATTGCATTTATAGCATATACTTCGTAATTCATCAGTGTGTGTGTGTGTGTGTGTGTGTGTGTGTGTGTGTGTGTGTGTGTGTGTGTGTGTGTGTGTGTGTGTGTGTGTGTGCAGAATTGATAAAATATTTGTTTACCAAAGGACAGATTACATTCGATATTAAGCAAATTTGTATATACTCCATTAGGCAGACTTAATAGAAACACAATAGAATAAAATTAGATATAGAATAATAGATAATCAAGTGCCAACAGTCATACTAAACAAGGAATAAAATTCTGCATCCTCCCTGGCACCACTCTTGCACCACCGTTGAGGCTTCAAGCACACCAGGTTGGACAACCTCCCAGTAGCCTTTTTCTTGCTTTATAATGTTTGCTCTTTTGCTTGGCTGAATAATTGTTGCCTCGGATATTATTTTCACCGGGCTTGTCTGTCTGTTCATTTGTTTGTGTGTCTGTCTGTCTGTTACCAACTTAATGCGGAAACTAATGGTGACATTTTGACTAAACTTACAGGGATGATTGCGTATAACATTCTGATCACCTGATAAAATTTTGGGCCAAATTGGGCCAAGGACCCAGGCCGTAGGCCCAAAAATGTAGAACAAAAAAAGATGGGTAAAAATCGTTTTTTCGCCATATCTCCTTTCAAATTCGTCATATCGACATGAAACCAAAAGCTAAAAGTGCATCTTTCAAATCTGCATCTTATAACATGCTTCATGCCATCAGGGGGGGTCACCCCTCAGTTATTGGTAAGGGGGTCAGTGTCAGGTGGGTCAGGCCTAAAATTTCAAATGTACATAAAATCGTCAACACTCACCCAATTTACTCCAAATTTGATATGTGACATCTTTGACTAGATATCCTGTTGTGTTTATACGTCATCACTAAAATGACTGCTGGGGACAGGTGTGCTGTGCCTTGGCACTGCTTCTTGTCTGAGTAGTAATTTCACAAAGTAGCTAAAATAAATGCATTCTTCACACCTGCAGACTAAGCAATCCCTGCAACATCAAAATTACTGGAACCCAGTATACGTACCACCCTGTGTTTAGCACTAGAAAACAATAATTCTCTTCAAAAATGATTGTTAAGAAGTAGGAATGGCAAAAGTGCACAGATATGGAATGAAAAAAGCACAGAAACAAGAGAACATTCTGGATGGGAGATTTGGAGACCTATACCCATTGCCACATTCCATCAGCTACAAGTTTCTGGAATGTAATTACATGTTTGTGGAGTGTTGTAATGGGTATAGGTCTCCAAATCTCCTCCTGTCCTGATTGCCCTCTTGTTTCTATGCTTTTTTCATCTTTTATCTGTGCACTTTTGCCATTCCTACTTCATAACAATCATTTTAGAAGAAAATTTTTATTTTCTAGTTTATGAGATTTTCTGCGGAATTCCTATGCTATTATGCATAAAGCAAGAGTTAGATTTGGATTGTTACATGCATAGCATACTGAAATACTAAAGAGAGGATGCCTTCCCGAGAAAAGAAGTGTTTTGGTAGTACATTCTTTAATTGTACGCAGAGATGATGATATTGATATACCTCCCATGGGAGGACCGGGCCAAATAAGGGCCTGCCAGAGTAATTATAAGTGGCAAAGTGGGCTCAAGTAGAGCTGTAGGTGGTGGAGATATATGAAGGGAGGAACTGGCTTGAACCAGTTAGCCTGTAGTGGTGGAGGATATGCAAAACGATGTAGTTGCTCGTGGCCACGTCTTCAGGGTGAGTCTGACTGTTGGTGAGGAAACATTCTTCGTGAAGATGGTCGAAATCAGAAGGCAAATAGTGGCCTTGACGACATTGGCGAAGTTTTCCTTTGAGTACCGGGACTGCTGATCACGAACTTGGTCCATGGTAAGGGACTCGAGATATTCGCGAGTCCAGGGACTCAGAAGCGGGAGGATTGCGGTCACATGCTGCTGACGATGTGAAGGGGATGAGGAAGAGGATGGAAGGATCGGATGGTTAGTCTCCATCTCTTCAGGTGGAAGTGGCTGTGGTTTCTAAACCTTCTTCTTTTTCTTAGATGCTGGAGGGGGCGAAGGAGAAGCACGTGCCTCCTCAGTGGGCTGGAGTTCTTCTGCTGGTGCCCCTTCAGGAGAAATATCAGCGGCCTCAACGACAGCAGCAGGTAGTGGTGAAGGGGGGGGTATGGTCACTTTCGTCCTGATGGATGGAAGGGACGGGAGAGCCGGCCCTCCCCTCAGCTGCTAACGGCGGGCGGCGGTTAACAACATCTGTGGTGTCCGTGGGTGGGGCAGAGGCGGTGGTGCAGGAGGACGCAGTCGCTCTGTTTAAAGGAATGTCAAGCTGCAGCCTTTTCCGTGGTGTTGTGCTGGGTTCGAGAGGCTGCAGCATGTTGGTATGACGCTCCAGACGAAGCGCTGGCCGACCATCACGAGAGAAGCTCTGAGAGGTGACAAGGCGCGGCAGCCCCTTCTTCTCAAAGATCTGGGGGAGGAGAACGAGCAGCTGCTGCTAACCAATATTGTGTAAAGTGGTGAACTTACGGGTGACCGTGATGCGGTTTTCAGGCCGTAACTCTCGAACCTTAGCCTAAATGCTTTTCTAAACATGAAAAGAAACATTTACACTTGACAAGCAGCGTTTTGGTGTACAGTACGCTCGTGTATGTCTTTCTTTTTTGGAGTTATGATAGAAGAAAGAAAGAAAGAACACATTACTTTTGCATTTCGATAATGTGACTCCTATGAAGGTTACCAAGAATTTCCAAGCAGTTTTGCACTTGAATAGCGAAGATCTTTTAGTTCATAAGCTTAGAACTGGGTGTTATGACCGTTTTAGTACAGGGCGCCATTTTGAACATGCGCCATTCCTACTTACGGAGTGCTACAGCTCTCCGTGATACAGATATGAGAGAGCCATGTTCTGGTCGTCTTAGCAGGCATAGTAACACGTCCTTCTCACCAGTTTTTTCTGCATATTAAACCTTGTTTATCTTATTTTTTCCTTTTCTCGATCTTTTAGCAGCCACTTTTGACCTTTACAGGAGTGCCATTCAAGTGACGTTGGTAGCCTGGGAGCACTATCTGTCCATTTCCTCTGCCATTCTGACCAAGTTTGCCACTCTTCACCCTCCTCCAATCTAAAACAAGAGACTGTCCATAAACTTCATTCTCTGCTTTCCCCTTGCTTTTGTTCCCTCCACTCTTCCCAGTAAACAGTTGCTCTTAAGCCCCTTAGCTCTAGGTATGCGGCCAACAAACATCAATTGTCTCCTAACCTTCTTATGGATTTCATTATCTCTCTTCCCAGTCCTGCTTTTCTCAGTACTTCCTCATTTGTCACTCGAGCTGTCCAAGGAGTTCTTAATATTCTTCTTAAAAAACACATTTCCACAGCTTCTACCCTCTTCTTCATGTTTTTCATAGTCCATGTTTCGCTTCCATACATCAAAGTTGACCATATAAAACATTTTAGCGTCCTTATTCTTATCTCCATGCTTATATTAATATTAGTTAAAACCTTTACTTTTCCAGAAGTTGCTTTTGTCTTTGAAATTCATTTTTTTACTTACCTTTCACACTCTGCATCCTCTGATATTAGACTCCCTAAGTATTTTTAATTTTCTGCTTGCTTTATTTGTCTCCCTCATACATTCATTATTACTCTCATCCTCTCTCTTCACTTCGTTATTCCCATGACCTCAGTCTTCTTAGCATTTATCTTCAAACCTGTTCTTTCGCGTGTCCCTTGCAGCTCGTTTACCAATCTCTGCAACTTTTCCTCTGAATCTGCCAACAAAACCGTGTCATCTGAGTAACGAATATTATTCACATTTCTTCATCCAATGGTTAATCCTCCCACGTCCTCCAGATCATCCATACACTTCTGCCCATACAAGGAAAATAAATCTGGAGACAGGACACACCCCTGCCTCACTTCTCTCCAAATATCATCTCAGTCTTTCTTCTCATCTATTTTTACCGCTTTCCTTTGATTCCAGAACAGATTTATGAACCTTACATCTTTACCATCCACCCCTATCTCCTGTTAAAAATTTACCATTTCTTCTTGCCTCACTGCATCAAATGCTTTTTCATAATCTACGAAGCACATAATAAACATAAATATCATATGAGGAAATTTTTACGTAGAAGTTGCAGAAATATGCTGGCAAGGAACGTGAATTAGAATCCCTCTTAATCTTATCAGACTAGAGCTCGTATTCTTCCCGGTCAAGGACGCTACGTAGCATCTCTTCCTTACCCTCTTACTTTTTAGATATGGTTAATTACTATCCTTTTGTACGTTATTTATTCAGTGTATACACACTGGAAGGATTTATATAACACAGATGAGGAAATAACATGTAATAAACAAAATGAATCACTTAGAAAAAGGTGTTAGAAAGTTTAATTAACCGAAAAGAATATGGGCCTAGGGGCCAGAGAATTTGAAGGCAGGTCGTTTGTAGTGGATGGTACGTATACAAGAAATAGATTGATTGACAAGGTTACAGTGTATTTATTAAGGAGGAGGTGTATCCTGGGAGGAAGGATCGTTAATAAACAGAGACAGACACCATCAGGTTGTACTGAAAGTGGTTTGGAGATGATGGATAGGTAGACCAAGGGCCCTGGAAGCTGCGCTGCACTTCTTCCTCACCAATTTGTTTCCGTATTTGTGCGTAAATATATTGTATGTTTGTTATGCTGTCAATGTTGATATTAAATAGATATAAATAATGTACAAGACAATGTTGTGCCTTAACAAGCAAGGTAAATCGCTGAAGAAGAGGTGCAATTAAGCCTCCTAAGCTCAGGAGAATACGTAGCCAAGAAGCAGGTGGAAGGATGAGACGGAGGGCCGTATTCTGAGTGACAAAGGAGGCTTCGTAGCACTTCTGCCAGGACGATTTAGTTTCCATATTAATCCTCAGCAAACTCTTAAGTGATTGTCATATAGATATAATATTTATATAGAATGCCACAGTGTCGGTGGTAAAAAAGAAGATATTGAGTTGTAATATGCAGAATATATTGTATCGGAAAAAAATTGCAATATCTCCAAACCTCGTGTTCGAGACCCTGTGTAAATCGAAATGAACGAATCTTGAATTTGGTTCTCTGTTGTCTTGCTTTGCTTTTTCTTGGGGGAAAAAGTTTGCCCGATCCTGGCCGTTGGGTCCATCTTTCTTGCATAAAAAAAAAAATGATTGAGACGTCATTGAGAATGGATGGAAACAGTTTTAATTAATGGTTTTTACTGAGTTCATTTGTATTTTCACTACTTGATTCACAGCGTATTACACTAGTTTGAAGAAGAGATAGGCCACGAATCAGGTGGAAGGACAAGCTGGTAGAGTATTATGAAGCAGTGTTGTTTCGTGGGAGTAGTTAATGAGTAGGGAAGGAAATTCGAAAAGATCTCTCTCTCTCTCTCTCTCTCTCTTTAAAACACACACACACACACACACTAGTGCCTCACCACTCTTCCACTTCTTCGTTCTCTCCCCATTATCACCGCCTCCTTAATCCACCTCTTTTTCTTCCTTCCTTTTCCTCTCCCTCCTGTTCCCCTCTTCTTCCCAATGTCTTTACTCCTCCTCTTCCCTTCCTACTCCTCTCCCTCTCCAATTCCTCACGTTCTCCACACACTTCATACCTCTCTCTCTTATTCCTCCCCCTCTCCACACACTCCATCCTTCTCTCTCTTCCTCCCCTTCTCCACACACTCCATCCTTCTCTCTCTTCCTCCCCTTCTCCACACACTCCATCCTTCTCTCTTCTTCCTCCCCTTCTGTACTTTCTCTCTACTCATCTATATTCAATTCCTTCTCCTCTTCGTTTTTCTTGTCTTCTTTGTCTTCCTCTTCCTAGGCCCAGGACTGAGGACAAGTATTATGTTGTTCCTATAAAATTAGATTCTCTCCCCATTTGTGCTGTGAAAAATAGTACATCTGTAAATAATTCCATGTACTGTGAACAGAGAGAGAGAGAGAGAGAGAGAGAAATGAATTCCCCGAGCTAGGCAACTAAGGCCATATAGCCCCGCTGGGGTTACAGGAGGGAGCAACGGTAGCCCGGGCGAGGCTCGAACTTGCGACCTCCCGATCACAAGCTCAGCGCGCTACCACTGTGCTACCGCGCCCCCCTAGAGAGAGAGAGAGAGAGAGAGAGAGAGAGAGAGAGAGACTCGGTGTAGCAGAATTGCAGACGGTAACTATAATATCTCCATGCGTACCGGAGCTTCATCTGTCTAGTATAACACGAGAAAAAAAATGGTATTAATACCATTGTTTTATTTCAGATCACCTTATTTAATGTTATAAAATCATGAGTATCACCTGATGCTATGAAGGTTAGTAATACATTTTGTAAAAGGTACTTCGCTCACCCTGAAAAGAGGTACCGGTGCTGATGTATTTTTTCCCGAGTCTGCAATTGAAATCCTTCAGTCCGTGGGCATCATATGTTTGTTTGTTTATATTACTCCATACAACTTTATTTTTTTCCAGCATAGGAGAGCGCCCCGCTATTGCAGTAATTAAACAAAATGAAAAATGCCTGCTGATGACAAGAGTATAACATATTAAACGAAAAATACCTTAACACATTCATTACCATAGCTAATTTTACACTACATTCTTTCTACCGTCAGGTAATTTTATTTGATAAAAAAAAAAAAAAATCATGCAGCAAGGCTTGAAGAAGGTTGCACATAGCTCGCCAGTGCGATAGCCTTTCAATACTTGCATAAAATTGCAGGAAAATTGTAATTATTAAATGAAAATATAGAGTTCGTCAGGGTGCTGAAGCCATTAAAAACTGTACTGAAACTAGTGTTCTACACCTAGTATGCACATCCTCACCCTTGGTTAACGGTAATGTGTTATTTTCTCTTACTGTTGCTTTTTTCAAACTATTTCATTCAGTTTAGGATGAAGGAGTGATGACTGCATGAAACTTACCTAATAAGAAAACTATCAGTGTGAAAAAATCGTCTGGGGTACCAAGAATAAAATGTACAATGCATCACCGAACTGAATAGATTATCCTAAATAATAATCACCAAATGGAAGTAAAAATAATAAATCTAATGAAGAGAATTATATAAAAGGTTGTACTGGAATCACTGCCCTATTTCCAATCTGTGAATTTAATCAGAGTATCAATATCCGGTACCGACAAAGTAATTTGGGGCCCACAGCTGGAGCTTCCCCAGCCAGTCACTCGCTTTTCATGTCCCCATTTATCTCCCTTTTACCTTCCACTTCCTTTCCGTGCCCCTTTTCACAGCCCTGTTCTTTGTCATAGTTTTTCATCTCCCGTTCACCCCTGGAATGGATTTCCACACCCTGGTCACCTCCCACCATATACCACTTCCATCTCAATTTTTGTCGCCCAGCTCACCTACACACCCCACTGACGTCTCTCTATGTCTCTCTCTCTTCACATCCTCACCATTTTTACCCCCTGTTCATTTCCCAACACCATCCAGATAATTCAAGGCCCCACAAATGGATTGCCCTGTCACCCTTTCACTCGCTTTTCGCAGTCTGTTTATTTCCAGTCCACTTTCGTCTCCCTTAGACTACCTTTTCACATCCGTATTCAATTCCAATCCCTATTACTGCCTATTCAATATTCACTTCCGTATTCACTTCTTGCAACACAGTTTTCACATTCCTCTTGATTACACACGGTGATTACCTCCCTACCATGCCCTTCTCAAATGCCTGATCATTTCATATCCAACTGATAGCCTTATTCATTTCCACAACCTCACTATCGTGTCCATAGTTATTTCTACACTCAGTTCACCTCCCTATCACTCTCTTTCACTGCTCTATTCATTTCCACATTTTGCGCCTCACAGAGTCATTCCCATCCTTCTTCGTTTCCATCACTGTTCACCTACCTATGCACTTCCACACCCTTTCCACCTACCTATTCACTTCCACACCTTTTCCACCAACATACGGTATTCACTTCTGCCCTCCGTTTACCTCCCTATTCACATCGACACCCTATTAAGGTCCATACACTCTTCATCTCCCTATTCATTCACACTTCCAATTCCCTTCAATACCCAGCACAACACCTTGTTCACTTCCACATCCCATTCAGGTCCAGATCACACTGTACATTGTTCACTTTACCTTGGCTTAAAATTGCCATTCCTCTATCAAGACTGTTGTGTAATAACAATAGAATAACAGTAGAATATGATGCTAGTCACGAAGAAATGCTCCCTAAGTTAAAGTGTAGGCACTAGTAACCAGCAGCCAAGCAGTCTGGAGCTCCCTGCCTCCCAGTCACTCCGTTTTCATCTTACTAGCCAGCTCCAAGCTGTCTTTATTGTTAGCCGCGTTTTGTATTGATGGACTATGTGGTTGTGTCTAGGAATGTAATACGAAGATTGTTGGATGTGAGAGTTCTGAGAGGGGAGGGTGGAGGTATGTCTGACCACTACCTGGTGGAGGGAAAGTTAAGAGTAGGTAAGAGATGGGTGAGAGCTAGGAGGGTTAGGTGTGGCAGGGAGGTTTTGAAAGTGAGTGAGTTGGATAAAAGAGAGAAAAAGATAGAGTATCAGGAGAAATTGAAAGATGAGTGGAACGCAGTGAAAGATCGGGAAAATGGCAGTGTGGAGGAGGAATGGCAGTTGTTTAAGAGTGCTGTGGTGGAGCATGCAGAAGAGGTGTGTGGTGTGAGACGTGTGGGTGGTGGTGTAAGAAAAGGAAGTGAATGGTGGTGCGAGGAAGTAAGTATGGCTGTGGCTGAGAAGAGACGTGCATATGAAGTGTGGCTGCAGAGGAAGGATGAGATGTCATATGAAAGGTATAAGGAAAAGAGGAATAGAGCGAGAAGGGCTGTGCGTGATGCTAAAGTGGCAGCAGATGAGAGGTGGGGTAGGCGGCTGACAGAGAATTTTCAACAGAATAAGAAAATGTTTTGGAAGGAGGTGAAAAGGGTGCGAAAGGGAGAGTCTGGGAAGGAAGAACGAGTAAAAGCAGAGGATGGAGGGATGTTAATTGAGATGGATGCAGTAAGGAAGAGATGGGCAGAGTATTTTGAAAGATTGTTAAATGTAGAGGAGGAAAACGTGGCTGAGATTGTGGCAGATAGAAGGGTGCAAGGAATAAATGTGTTGGGAGAGTTGAATGATTCTTTGATCACGAAGGAGGAAGTGGAGAAGGCAGTAAAGGAGATGAAAACAGGGAAAGCTGCAGGTATGGATGGGTGTGCTGTGGAATGCCTGAAGGGTGGTGGAGTGACTATTGTTGACTGGTTAGTAAGATTATTGAATGTGTGCTTTGAGAAAGGTATGGTGCCAATTGACTGGGCAAGTGCTTGTGTGGTCCCGTTGTATAAAGGCAAGGGTGATAAGTATGAATGTACTAGCTTTAGGGGTATAAGTCTGTTGAGTGTTGTAGGTAAAGTGTATGGTAGAGTGTTAATTATGAGAGTTAGAGAGGGTATAGAGGGAGTGATTAGTGATGAGCAGTGTGGCTTTAGGAGAGGGAAGGGATGCGTTGATCAGGTGTTTGCTGTGAGACAAGTGTGTGAAAAGTATTTAGCGAAAGGCAAGGATGTGTTTTGGGCATTTATGGATTTAGAGAAAGCGTATGATAGAATTGATAGGGAGGCTTTGTGGACTGTTTTAAGATTGTATGGACTTGATGGTAGGTTACTAAAAGGGGTGAAAAGTTTTTATGTAAATAGTAGAGCGTGTGTAAGAGTGGGAAATGCTGTGAGTGATTGGTTTCCCGTGAGAGTGGGGCTGCGACAGGGATGTGTGATGTCGCCTTGGTTGTTTAATATTTACATGGATGGTGTTGTAAGGGAGGTGAATGCAAGAGTTTTAGGTGGTCTGAGTCTGGTAAATGTTGATGGAGGAGAGTGGAATCTGAAGCAACTGCTGTTTGCAGATGATACTGCATTGGTGACTGATTCAGAGGAGAAATTGAGACAGTTGGTAGAGGAGTTTGGAAGGGTGTGTGAAAGGAGGAAATTGAAAGTAAATGAGAATAAGAGTAAAGTGATGAAGTGTACGAGGTTGATAGATGGTAGGGGGATGAATATAGTTTTGAATGGTGAGTTGCTTGAGGAGGTAGATTGTTTTAAATATCTAGGGTCACATGTTGCTGTGGATGGAAGAATAGATGCAGAAGTGAAGTTTAGAATTAATGAAGTAGGAAAGGTGCTGGGAGGAATGAAAAAGTGTTTAAATGTCGTTCGCTTAGAATGGATGTAAAGAGAAGGCTGTATGAGGGTGTTGTGGTACCGACTGCGTTATATGGGGCTGAAACATGGAATATGGGTGTAGCAGAGAGGAAAAGTTTGAATGTAATGGAGACGAGATGTCTGAGGAGTATGTGTGGAGTGACGCGTATGGATCGAGTGCGAAATGATGAAGTGCGAAGGAGAACTGGAGTTGTTCGGGAGATGGCTGGTAGAGTTGAGCAGAGGGTGTTGCAATGGTTTGGGCATATGGAGAGAATGGATAATGAACGATTGGTGAAAAAGATAACTAGATCTGATGTGAGAGGTGTAAGACTGAGAGGAAGACCACGAATAGGATGGATGGACAGTGTGAAGAGAGCGCTGGATGCGAGAGGGATGTCTGTTGAGCAAGGAAGAGTGGCTGTACGTGACAGAAATAAATGGAGAGAAATTGTGAATGAATAAGTGATGACGCAGCCCTGAGGGGATATTCTCCCGCATTTGGTCTGATCAGCTAGTCAGGTCAGGTGCGGGTAAGGGGATGGGTCTGTTATGATGTGGCAGGGGTAAACCAGTTCTGCTGTCGGGCCCTGCTGTGGATGTCACTGCTTGCATTGCGCAGTTGACCCTTGTGCGGTGTGATGCGGTGAGGATCTGTCCGTTCTCCCCTTTGGGGCTAAGATGCGAATGAATGTGTTTGAATGGATGAGTAAATGGAGAGTGAGTCGTCCTGTCTCGGCTACCTCCCTTTCCTTGGGGGAAGCAGCCTAGGTATATAGATAGATAGATAGATTGTATTCTTTCTTTCTTGTTAAATTCGGCAGCCACTTCTGCCCTTGAGTATTAACCGATTCCAACCAAACTTGGAAACAATGACCAGCCTAGGACCTAGTTGTGTCCGCAAGGTTTTGGTTGCTAGGCAACTACTCGTTGCTTAACAAAGACCGAGAACCCGATTTTTTCATACTTTTCACATTTTAAGTTGTAGAAGCATTAATAATGGATGCAGAAAACTCTGACTTGTTCAGGCATAATCTTGAGGCCATTCTCAATCGGAAGTGTACCATCCATTATTCCTCTTTCTCCTCTAGTTTCCGAGTGGTAACCCAGTGAAGATAGGTCACAGCATCCCTGGCAACCAGTATAGGTTTTCACAAATGACCCCCTAGTTCCCCAGCACCTCAATGGAAATGAATGAGAGTTTGCATGCTTATAGACATTGACCAATACTACAACCTTCTATTGTACAACTGTGTTACATTGGCCAGGTCAGGTGTCAAAGGTCATCAAATGCAATTACAGTGAAAACAGCTAAAATTACAACTATGCTCATGCGAAATGCTAAGGTTCCGAAGATTATTAAGCCAGGGCCATGATTCTTGGGTGGAATGTTACACTGGAGTGCCTCCATAAAAAATTACCTTTAGTGTCGAAACTCACTTCCAGTCACCAACCACCTAGATGTACTTCTGGTGGGCCATTCCACGAATTTCAAGTTCCCTAGCTCCTCAGTGGATGGATGGAATCGAATGAAACTTTGCATGCTTGTAGACGTTAATGGGTACTACAAATGTGCTTCGTATATGCACGACCTATATCCACCAAGTCAAGGGTCAAAGGTCATCAAGTGCAGAAAATTTGAAAAGCTATAAAATTACTACCTTTTTCTAGGAAAATGCTAAGGCTTCGAAGATTATTAATCCATGGCCATGGTTCTTGGATGGGATGTTGCACTGGAGTACCTCCACAGAAATGACTTTGTTGAAACTCTCTTCCGGTCGCTGACAAAGCTTGGTCCGCTTAGAACTGGCCATTGTCGCCTACTGGCTTGTTTACTTATTCATCTCCCATTACGCCTTTTACCTCCCTATTCACCACCCTCTCACTCCCTTTTCATATCCCTATCAGCCTCCTGTTTATTTAGTTATTCATCTCCTATCCATACCATTTCTCCACCCCTACCAGTGGACTGGTTGACTGTCGTGTACAAGTTATATAAAGTAATAAAATGGTCACTTGTAATCATTGGAATACCATTATTTTTCTCTCCAATTTATTGTTCATGAAAAAATAGTTAGTAAAAGCTGGAGATTATCATACCTCATGCAAAACATGCACCCTCGCATTGACGTCACAACCCATACCAGGGCCACAGCTGACTGCCACTCACAACAATGTCTGGGAATCATACTCCAGTAAAGGGAAGATTTCTGTGATATCCAGCTGTTATCATGAAAGGTATGTAATAGTGTGATGGCTCTCTTAAAGATAAAGTAAGCTGTGTTTGTGCTTTAGTGAAGAGTTCTGTTGGTATTAGAGATACTAGTACTGACGGCAAACCTTGCAACAACCAGGGACTTATAGGACAACTCTGTAGGACAACGGTTAGATTTGATAAAGTCTTAATGAAGTGATTTATTAACTAAAATAGTATAAGTATTGCTAGGTCCTGATTCCAGGGGCATATAGCCCTGAAATTGGGCAGTAATACATAAGGAAATTTGTCACAAAGGCCGAAATGTTTCAATGTTTTATCCCCCTAGATAGGCCTGACCGTGGACAGCTAGACCTCTGCAGAGTATTTGGTTATCTGATTTCTGGATCTTATGTACTGGTGATGTCTGAACATCTCTTTAGTAACAGCTAGTCTTATCTGAAGAATAAGATTTTCACATCCCTACTAGGGGATTAAGCCAAATTTAGGGATGATTTTGTTTGACAGGTGACTGTTAGGTTAGATAAGGCTGTATATGTTAGGCTGTTATAAGTTTATCACCATATACCATAGGTTCATACACACCTAATTGTCTGAAATTCTGTCAGGAATTTGACTGTTAATAAGAATTCAGGATTAAGAGCAAAAATTTGCTAAAATTGGCAGAAGTGTTTCACCTCTAGGCTGACAACTCACTTTGACAGACTTCTGTTTTAAGTAAATATTGATTTACCGTGCAGATTTCCGATAACTTGTGCTTTAAATCAATATTCGTGCAAAATTGAAGTCTGTCAATTTATGTTGATCTGAAGGGTAAACATCTGCTAACTTTAGCATGTTTTAGCTCTGACACCTGATTTTTTATTAAGTCATATCAAGCAAAAATTTTCGACCGGATTTCAGATAATTAGGTGTGCATGAACAGATATGGCGATAAAAATTATATTCCCTGTTCAAAGGCTCCGATTGGGTAAATAACCGCCGATTCGGTATTTCCTCGCACCGCTTGGCAACAGTAGGAGCCATCCGTTGTGATAGGGTATAGATTAGTGATGTATCGGATATCCGCCTCCGCGGAGCCTCCGCTATGTAAATAATGTCCGCATTACTATCCGCGTCCGCGTCTCCAGACAACAAAAGCTCCGCATCATTATCCGCCACCGCGTTTTCAGATAATAAAAGCTCCGCATAATAATCAGCCTCCGCATCAAAGAACGGTAGAGGTTGCTGATCTTCACCCATCCAATATTTCTCCTTTCTCATTTTGTCATAATTCTTTTTCTCTCTCCTTTTCATCCACAACTCTCCTCTCCGTTCCTCTCACCTACCAGTCCCTTTTCCTCTTTCTGTTTTCTTCTCTGTTAGCTCTCTTCCTCCCTCCGTCTCTTATTGTTCCTCTCTCTCTCTCTCTCTCTCACAATAGTTACACGTGCTATGTTAATATATAGGCAAATCAGGACTAAAGCCAATACTATTTCATACTGCATGACGAGTTGGGTCCCCGTCCAGCATCCTGGTAACACACTTAAGTGTACACTTCAGTGTGGCTGCAACTCATCACTTCATACTGCATAAATGTACTGTAATATGTGTAAAAAAAAAAAAAATCCGCATCCACGTCCGCAACCCCAGACATGGGGATAAAAATAATCCGCAGTGGTGTCTGCATTCGCAAAAAATATTATCTTAACCTCTGCAGTTTTATCTGCAACCGCATTTTATGAGAAATAGATATCCAGCTCCGCCTCTGCCGAGCTCTAAAATTTGGTATCCGACATATCACTAGTATAGAGCTTTTCCACGTGACATCACGAGTCATGTGACTTGTTTATGGTGCCACATTGGATGGCAAATTGTCGGATCCCTAGAGAGAGAGAATTGCAGAATCCAGAATGGTATTCCACTGTTGTGCCTTCGGCTGTAAGAAAAGGCAGAAAACTGGAAGTGGGGTGCACTTCTACTGGTTTCTAGCCAGTGAGGAATGGCGGCAGAAGTGAATAGCTACCGTGAAGAGAGAGAATTGGCAGCCAATGGCCTACTCCTGCCTCCGTAGCAAGCATTTCATATCAGGTGAGCCAAGGAGTTGTGAGTAGATACGGTCATATTTACCATTCTTAGTGGTTCCAGGTGTCATGGGGTATCCTAATTATGTTAATGTCACAGATCACAAGACCCACATGGCCATGTGTGTGCGTGGGAAACGAGGAGTACGGTCCATGTCACATGCCTTGTTTTGTTGTTATTCCAGAGTTTCACCCAAATGAAATCGGACATAGCAGTGATGATGAATGTTTGATGCGTAAGTAAAACCGATTAAATTACAGGTTAGGTCATACTTAAAGTTAGGTTAGGTTAGGTAAGGAGGTTTGGTTAGCTTAGGTTAACCCCTACACCGCGGGCTTGTTTACCAATAAACTTGCGTGTGCCGCGGGGTTATTTGGGCTCCGACAGACTCTCAAAAAATATTTGCCAAAAATCAGTTATTAGTCCTAGAATAATAAAATTACATATGCTTATGGCACATACCTTCAGCTTTCTCCTGGAATGATTGTTGAGCCTTCGTCGGTTACCGTAGGACTTGTGGAGACCTCTGAAGTAGGGTAACGAAGTCTCCACTTTACACTTCCCGACAACCCGTAATATGATTACCACAGCCAGATACAAACACTATAAACACTATTCTACAATTTTCAAGTAGTTTGGGATCCATACTCAAAAAAAAAACCACTGTGAAAGCAATGGAAATTACGAGCGCGTCTGATCGTCGCACTGGCACTAGTTCGCTCATGGTAGTCTGTCATTTATTATTCATAAAACCCCTCACACTTTATATTTCTATTACTATATAACACTTATATATATCTACAGTCTTTATCCATAAGTTTCCTTCAGTAGTATTAGTTTATTGTCACTGTAGGGATTCAATTTCTTTCAGTAAAATACGTAGCATTCACTTTCTCGTCCTGTATACTGGCATTGAGAGTGAATGTCACTTTCATCTTCACTCTCATAACTCATAGCATTCAGACATGCTAGAGTGAAACTTTCACTTTCATTACTTCTAGGGTATATACTCGTATTCTTATAATACTACTCATTTACATTTCTATTTACGTTCTCTATTTTATTTACGTTATTTACATTTCCATTTTATTTACAGTGTTATGCACTGTCACTTGAAATAACTTATAAAACTATTTTCCATTGTTCACGTATATTTACATTCATTACTTTCACTTGCTGTTTACACATTATTTACACATTATTTACAATTCCACTTGCACTGTTTTACTCAATAGAAAGATCGTAGTCACTCTTTTATCAATTGTCAGCCCTTTACCTCTTTCCACACGAGGTTTAGTAGGGGGTAAAGGTCACAGAGCCATTTGCATGGGGGTGAAAAAAGGCCTTGAAGTCAGCAAGATGAAACATACGTCCTCTCACTTCGGAAGATGAGATTACACTGATAACGCAGGGGCCAGGCCAGCTAGCCTAGAGGCCTGCTTTAGGGGTTATTCAGAGTTACCAATATTACTTCTTGAAACAGCTAAGTCTAGCACTGGTATGATTGGCAGGAAATCTAGACAATACATTATAAATTTGGTAGTTCCAGGTGAATGTAAATATCATTTAGGGTTCTCCCTTCCCTCCTTACATGTATATTTATTACGAAAATAGATTAGAGGCCTACTTAGGAGATATATAATCAGAGCTACCAATGTTAAATCTTGAAACAGCTTTGTGTAGCACTGATATGATTGGCAGGAAATCTAGACAATACATTATAAATTAGGTAGTTCCAGGTGAATGTAAATATCACTTAGGCTTCTCCCTTCTCTCCTTACATGTATATTTATTACGAAAATAGATTATACGGCATATTTCAAGGGGAAAAAAACAGCGAAAATTAGCGAACGAGTGCACGTGAGGTGTTGTCAGGTGATAATTAGCCAATTCCAGGTGTATGGCACTCTCACTTACCTGATTTCTTTCTTGTATATATTATTTGGTATAAGAATACGACATAGGGCTTATTTCAATGGATGAAATCAGTGAAAAATTCCATGTAAGATTTACTTAGTGTAGCATGGCCGGGCAGGCGAGAGGATAGGGTAATGGAGGGGGGGTAGGGAGGGGAGTCAAGAACGGGGAGAAATGGCTAAATTGTCAACAATGGATGGGAGTACAGATGAGATTAGGAGTGCTGACTAGTGTTGGACATTGTCAGTACTGATAGATGATACAAGCCCCCACTTGAAAGCCTGGGTGAATTCAAAATAACACAGAATCACAAAAGCGACGCCCCGCGGTATGATCCCTTGCTCCCAAGCGTCACGAAAGTGACGCCCCGCGGTTAAGGGGTAGCTTATATTTTAATTTTTTTAAATTTTTTTATAGTGATTTATTTGAAACTGATATTTGTGTCATGGTGAATCATTTTAACGATAATACAGTACAGAACATTGTTCAAAATTTCAGTATAAAACTGTTATATACCACTGTGAGCCTGTATGCTTAACACTGTTTCCAGTTACAATTGAAGCATAATTGCTAGTACTACTATGTATAATTTTCTGTTTTATTTAGATATGAATGTTGCTCCACAGAATGCAAAACTGTGAATACATACTCCAATTAAATATACATTTTTCACTCAGTACAAAAATACTTTAATTACAAATGAGAGGACAAATAATGTACTTACAGAGCTGCCTGTATTTATCTTTTACCATGTTTGTAGCTACTAAGATTTTTTTTGTTAATGTTTAATGTAAAATTATTAAACTGTATTGTTGAAGTCCTTTAGTTCTATGTTGTGGTACTCATCAGCATGAAGTAAATGACCTTCAGTTTAAATTTGTGCCAATGTTATGTTTCATTTGTAATGTAAAAGTTACCTTCAACAGTAATATTAACAGTTTTGGTATATACTGTCAATTATGCATTTTATGTAAAAATTCTTTAAACATACAGTATATAGCCTATGTGTATCTATGCCTATAATTACTGAAATTTCCAAAATAAGATTTTTTTTATTTTTGGGGTAAATTTCCAGCATTAGATCCAACTCACCTTGAAACTTAAAATGTTCATTTTTTAATGTTTTATAATGTGATTAATTTGAATCTGATATTCATTTCTGTCAGAAATTATTATTATACATTTTTTTAAATGCCAAACCAAGGTAACCCAACCAACCTAACTTAACCTAACCTAACCTAACTTATGGCGTAACTTGATCATTAAGAAGAGAGGATAGCTGCACCTGGAGCTAGACAGCTCCCACAAGAGTGTGACTAATGTACACTGCCTACAATAGCCCATGCAGGCCCATGCTAGACAGCTCTCACAGGAGTGTGACTACAAGCATGACAAATTTTGCATGCAACCCATACCTCTCATATGCTTGTCTAGCCTATGCTTGAACTTTCTATATAGGGGGCAGCAACTAGGGCACATCACCTGGAAACCTATTCCATTCACCAACTACAGTGGGCTCGCACAGTGCACGTCACCGCAGTGCGCGATTTGCCTTGTGCACGAGTGACCAAAAATCATAACCAAAAACCCTTTAATGCGCTAGTTTACCGCACAGAACGCGAGGCAGAGGCAAAGAGTGGCTTAAAAATGCCATTTTCTACTAGTGCGCGACCACCCCTCACAGAGCGCGTCACGTGTCGTCATGTTGATGCGCAGAAATTCCCGGGCATTCTACTGCGCAGCCTGGGGTGCTGTAAGTGTTGCCGTGCCTCGGAACCCCTGTTATTTAAGGTCATCAGGCCTGTTGTCTACTGTTGTTAAGGTGACTACCTATATTCTTGTTATTGTAGCTATAGCTTTAGTACAATGTCTGAAACATATGACCTTTATTATGTCTCTAAGGGCCAAAAAATTTCCAGGTATGAGGGGGTACCGCCTATATGTAATTATTCTCATAAGATTATGTATTCCTAGTACGCGAATTCCCAGTGCGCGAGCTCGTGCACCGCCCAATCTCTCGCGCACTATGCGAGCCCACTGTACTCGATTCTCAATCTAAGTCCCTCCTCCCTTGACCCTCGTCATAACTTGCTGATTACCAATATGATTTATATGTACCGTATGTCAATTCCAGCTATCTATATTGCACATATACAATATGACACGTCTGTTTAACATGAACGATGCCCTGGTGAACATTGACGGGGTGTTTACCAAACAGTGATAGAAATCGCCATATCTGAGATCTGGTTTCGGTCCCCAATCCTTGAAACTGGTGAATTTCTCCCTAGATATGGTGTAAAGATCTAATCCCAAACAATTTATATTGTTTCTGTACAGATCTTGGTGGCATAGATTCAAATTTCTACACATATCTAGCAGTTTCATCTCTGACAGCCCTGTCTGCCATAACTGCTAGGATTTTGCCATCCAGTATGGAGTAATAAACAAAACCACAAGATTTCTGTGACGTCACTGGAAAAGGTCTATTCCCGGTGCACTGCACGCAAGTTGCAACCACAGCTTCCTGGTTTTCATGCCTCTTGGAATCTTATTTCCTGTGTGATTTTACTTGTGTTCTTGCACAGTGGAACAAAGCACCAATGGTAGTTATTTAGTCACAAAGCAAAACTCAGCAGAACCAATCACACAGCTGAGGATCAGTCTTGTTTTCGCCGCGGGCTGGTTGGGTTTATGACATCACGGCCACTCGTGGCTCGTGCTGCCATCAACCTCTTTTAGTGCAACTTTGAAGGCTTTATCTCAATTTATACTCTAGTTTGTCAAATTAACTATATCATAGGATAATTCAGCACACTTATCACCCAAATATATTGTCTACTTGAAAAAAAAAAAAAAAAAAAGCGACCGTCAACCAGCCCATTTTCCATTGCTCTCTACTCACTTGTTTAATCATCCCCATATTCATCTCCTGTTGACGTCCCTGTCAGTCTCATTTCAAGTCTCTAATCAATTCCTAATTCATCTCCTTGTTCACCCCTGCTCATTACTCTTTCCCAATTCATCACCATGTTCTCCTCTGTTCATCTCTCTAGCATTTCACTTTCTCATACTTATTCATCTATTTTTTTTTTTTTTTATTGGTTCCCTTTTCTATTCTCTTTTCATCCCCTCATTGCCGCCTTAAAGTTTAACCCTTCCATGATACTCCCATTTTACCTATCATTCGCTTTGCTTTTCAATCCTTTACCTACAGTATTTACTCTTCCCACTTTTCACCTTTCCCTTCTTAACCATCCCTCTCCATCTTTCAGTTTTATTCCTCTCTGTGTTCCTCCATATTCATCTCCCTCTCTGTATATAACATTCATGTCCATTTGACGTCCTGATACAGCCCCCCCCTTTTTTTTTACCTTTATTTATCTCATAACATTTCACTTCCTCCATTTACAATGTACTCACTTCCTTTCAGTTTTATGCCTTCTTTTTACCTCCCATTTTCTTCGCTCTTATCTTCTCTTATTCTTCCCCTTTTCCCTTTCTCCCTTTTCACCGATCAATTTTACCCTCGACAGATACCGTAAAGTAAGCTCATTTTTTTCCCCTTTTCTCGTCAGTGGCACGATCTTACAATAGGTGAATAAATCAGTAATTGCCTGAAGAGCATAATAAGAATTGCGGGTAGCGAACGGAAGCTTGGTCCCTAAAGGAAGGACTAAATTTATCCATTTGCTTTACAATTAACTACCAAATAGGTAGCTAGATAGTTTGGGTACAATTAAGTAAAAAAAAAAAAAAAGATCGAGAGTTAACAAGAATATAGGAAAGATAATCATTAGAGATGAACATAAAAGAAAAGAAAAAATGAAGAGGAAGAAGACGAAGAAGAAGAAGAAATTAATAAAAAAAATGAAGAAGAAGAAGAACAAGAAGAAGGAAATGGAAGTGAAGAAGAAGATTAACGGCTATCGAGTACGTGAGTCAAGGGAGAGAAAAGTAGAATGGTAGAGCAGGCAGTAGAAAAGATGAAGGGCATGGAAAGGGAATGGGAGAGAAAAGAGGACAGGCTAGTAGATAAGGCAGTGGAAAGAATGATGAATAAAATGGAGGAAAAGAAAGAGGAGGAAAAGAGAAAGAAAAATGTAGTAATGTTCAATATCCCTGAATCAGAAAAAGACACAGGCAAAGAGAGAGAAAAAGATGATGACAAAATCTGATCAGATATAATTGTGGAAGAAATGGGATTGCAGAATATAGAAGTAGTTAAGACGATCCGATTGGGAAAGAAAACTGAGGGAAAGGTTAGACCAGTTCTAGTAACAATAGGAAGCGAAAAGATGAAATGGGCAGTTATAGCCAAAGCAAAGACGCTGAAAAATAGCACTAAACCAGAAATAAAGAAAATAGGAGTGGCATTAGATATGACCAAAGAGGAAAGGGAAGAAAACAAGAAACTTAGAGATGAGCTGGCAGAAAAACGGAAAAATGGAGGAACATGGAAAATAAAGAAGGGGAAAATAGTTAGGCTAGAGGGTGAGGAATGAAAGGAAAAGAGTATAAAAAAGAATGAGGATGAGAATGAGAACGTACTTATAAATCTTATACAAGGTTTAACAAAAGCAAAAGTGAGTGAACTAAGAGAAATAATTGACGGAAACACAATAATGTGCTTAACAGAAACACAGTTAAAAGTAAGAAACATTTTCATAGACGATATGAAAGTATATGAAAGCATGAGAGAAAAAGAAGAGAAGAAAGGAGGAGGTATAATGTTACTACATAAAGAAATTAAAAAGATTGCACTGGAAAAGGTAGAAGGTATTAATAAAGATTATTTATATGTGAAAGGAGAAATGTATGGGAAAGAGATATATATATAAAAACAGTATACTTCACGGTCAGTGATGATAACAAAAATAAAGCTTTACAGCAAGAAATTGAAACACACTTAAATAAATTAGAAGACAAAGCAATAATTCTATTAGGAGATTATAATGGACATGTAGGATTCAAAGGCAAACAAAGTATGAATAAAAATGGACAAAGGATACTGGAATAGATGAAGAACGGCCATACCACATTGAGTACACCGCTTCCCCTCCGATCAGCGAAGTTAAGCAACGTTGGGTCTGGTTAGTACTTGGATAGGTGACCGCCTGGGAACACCAGATGCTGTTGGCATCCCTATGTGTCAAATGGGGTTGGTGGAGGATTAGTGCCCCTCCCTGTAAAACAATTAACTCTAAGCCGTTGGCCACCCCGTTTGGGATACATGGCGTCTGGCAATGAATGAATGATCTAGAATATATAGGGGAAGTGACGTGGAGCAAGAACGAACAACAAAGTGTAATTGATTTTGCACTAGTAACAGCTAAATTCTATGATGTATACCAGGAAATGATTATAGATGAGAAAAAAGAAATATTTGATCTATCAGACCATAATTTAATACAAATAAAACTTAAGATTAAGGGGAGATCGAATAAAAATCATAAGAAAAAAGGGTGGGAAGATATTACCTACTACAAAACAGAGGGAGGAAAGGTTACGGAGTATATGAAGGAAATAGAACAGAGAATACAAACAGATGTTATAAGTATTATGGAAAAGCTGAATAAAATAATCAAAGACAATGCTGACAAAAACCTTACTGCAAAATATAGAAGGAGGATAGATAAGACTGGACAAATAAAAGAACCTTGGATGAATAAAAGTATTAGAGAGGGAATAAAAAAGCGAAAGTACTATAATAGACTTACAAGGAATGCTAGAACAGAAGAAAAAGAGAGGAATAAAGTTGTATATAATGAAAGAAAAAGGTCCAGTTAGAAATAAAAGAGGCCATAACCATTCATGAAGTAAAAATAACAAAAGAAATAACTCAAGGAGAAAATAGAAACAAAAAATTATGGGAAAATATAAATAAATTAAGACACAAAAAAGGAAAAGAAGAAAGGGAATTAAAGATATATAATGAAAATGGAGAAGAGTTAGAAAAAGAAAATATCAAAACAGAAATAGAGAGATATTGGTCAAAAATATACAACAGACAACAAAATGGAATAGATATGGTGTGCAATGAGGAGAAAAAAAAAAGTACAAATGGATAGCCAGCAGGAACAACACTGGAAAAATCGAGATAAAAAGACAAAATAATGAAAATACAGATGAACAAATAATAACAATCACGCAACAGTAAGGGGAACATATGGATGTGGCATTCCCAATAAAGAAGAATACAACATACATGGAAAAACCAGTAGTAACAACAATACAACTGTGAGAAAATGTAAAGAAACTAAAAAATAAGAAAGCGCCGGGACCAGACATGCTAAAACCAGAATTATATAAAATCCTAATAAAAAGTGACAAGATAAAGGACACAATGACAGTGTGTTTTAATGAAATAATAGATAAAGGAAAGGTACCAAAAAAATGGAAAGATTCAAGAACTATGATGGTGCCAAAAGTAAACAAACCAAAAGCAAGTGAATTAGGACCAATAGCGTTAACTAATATCTCATAAAAATTATTCATGTCAACTGTCATAAAAGATAGAATAGAAGAACATCTAAGGAATAATAATGAAATAAAGGAAACACAAAATGGATTTACTGAAGGAGGAAGAATTGAAAATAACCTTTTCATTTTAAAATATTGTATAGACAAAATTTATGAGCAGAAAAAGAGTCTAATAGTAATATCAGTAGACTTTGCAAAAGCTTATGACTCAGTAAAAAAGAAGAAAATGATTGAAATACTAAAAGAATACAAGGTACAAGAAGATATAATAGAGGTAATAGCAGACACTTATACGGGGGATAGAACAACAATAGAATATGGCAAAAGAAAATAAAACAAAAATAAAGATTAATAGTGGCATAAGGTAAGGATGCACAAGCTCAACCACAATATCTAAAATGATAACCTACTATATAATAAACAGGTTGGAAAAAGAAGGCACAGGGTATAAGGATGAAATATTTAAAATAGCAGCACTGTTCTTTGCAGATGACGGGCTCTACTAGCTCATACAATAGAAGAGACTGGAAAAATAGTAGACAGTTTGATTACAGTAGGAGAAGAGTGTGGGCTTAATATAAATAAAACAAAAAGTAAAATCCTAATCTTTAACATGAAAAACAAACCCGAAAAAATAAGAGAGATGGAGGTAATAAATGAAACCAAATATTTAGGAATTATAATAAACGACCAGAGAAGATGCTTTAGAGTGCACAAGAGACGGATAATTGAAAAGCTAAAAAGATGGCAAACATCACATACACAATTATAGCCCAAAGTGTCAATAAGGTACTAACTGGCAAAACTTACTGGAAAAGTGTGGTACTCCCAACTATACTGTACGGGGCAAATATACTAGAATTTACAAAAAACGAAATAGAGGAATTACAAAGAATTGAAAACAGCGTCTACCGAAACATATTAGGGGCACCAAGATATGCTCAGATACCAACACTGAGAGGAGAAATAGGGGCATCATGTATGCAGAGCAGAATAATGGAAGGATATATTAAGTACTTAAAATATGGATTAGAAGAAGGTAAAAATGACTTAATTAAAAGAATAATGCAAGAAAAGATGGAAAGTAGAAAAGACCAGTGGATATGTACAGTAAAAACATACATGAGAGAAATAGGATTAGAAAATAAATCAGTAAAAAATATTAGTATTAAAGACATCAAAGAAAAAGTACAGAACTGGGACTCAGCTCAATGGAAGAAAGAAATAAATGAAAAAAAGAGTCTGGAAATTTATAAAAATTATAAACCAAATATAAAAGAAGAAAAAATATATGATAATACCATAGCATCCATAATATTATATAAAAGTAGAGCAAATAATTTACCTCTAAATGATAGGAAGAGATTTTCAGGGGGCAATATTAAATGTGATTTTTGCGGGGCAGCAGAAGAGAACATAAAACACTTTTTATTATGGTGCCTATTGTATCAGGAAGACAGGAATAAGGAAGAACGCCTACAACAGGCTTATATAGAAAATGAAAACAATTTAATAGGACAATTACTGTTTAGTGAAGAAAGTATAGGAAGAACAAAAGACTACTTATATCATATATGGAGGAAAAGAGAGAAATTAAGGAAAGAAAGAGGAATACCTTAACAAATAGCAAAGAAAAAAAAAAAGACACGAGCATAACACAAGCTGAACACAAGAAAAATAATTAACTAGAAAAATAAATTGACGAGGAGTGCCGATGCAAAGGCAATACTCCTCACCCGTCAACTGAACTGAACTGAACAAGCAAATAATCAGTCTTTGCTGTCTAAATATTCCCCAAGGATTCAATCAGCTGATCAGTGATCCATCAGTCTTAAGCAGCCCATTTCTACTGAATGTAATTACGTGTCAGTAGTGAGCGACTGTGCCGGCAGCGACTGTTGCTCTTTCCGGGAATGCTTGTCAGCAAAGAGGTGACAGTGCGGCCTTATTCTTTACCAACATCTGCGGCCTTACCACAAATTAAAAGTCGGTTCATTTTGTCCTTCAGTCCATATCCCCTTTGGCCCTTTTCCTCACAGAACCACAAATCTCACCCTCTACCGACATATCTCCATTTTGTTTTCCCGGTTACCATCTCCTTACAAACTTCCGTAACAAGGGCGGCACCTGTTGTTATATCAGATCCCAATATGCAGTTGACACTATTTTAAACTTCACTTCATCCAATTTTGCTTACGCATTATATAAATTAAATTGTCAAAACATTACCAAATATATTTGTGTAGTTTATCGTTCCCCAAATGCTTCTTCGGAACCCAGTGTATTTGATTCCATATCCACTCAGTTGAGTAACCTTGACCTTGCCCTTGGCACCGAAATTACCATTTTGGGTGATTTTAACATACACAATGTTGAATGGTTATTGCATTCTGCCAGGACTGACGACGCTGGTCTAGAGTGCGAGCTGTTTGCGGAATCGTTTAATCTCACCCAGTTGGTAAAGCAACCAACCAAAATACCTGATAATCCCTGACCATAATGCCCATCTCTTGGATTTATTCTTGACAAATAATCCAGATCAATACAGGATAGAGGTACTGTCACCACTTGGATCCTCTGATCACAGTCTCATCAAAGCCTCATTAGTTAACCCTCTCACACCTCCCCTTTCTGAACCTGTCAGGGTGACCCGATGGCACTTTGACAAGGCAGACTGGAATGGATTTAGAAATTATCTTGCTGATGTTCCATGGAAGTCTTTTTTCTCTAGTGATCCCAATTCTACCCAGTCCCACATTTGCGACTTAATACTAGCTGGTATGGATTTATTCATACCAAGTCAACAGTTCACTAAAAGATCGAACTCTCCAAAATGGTTTGATGGCAATTGTGCCAGAGCAACAGCCCAAAAGTCATTACCATATAACTCATACTCAAAATAAAAAACAACAGAATCACTCTCCCAATTTAGAATTGCTAGAAATCATGCAAAAGCTGTATTAAATCTATCTAAATCAAACTTTCTTCAAAAGCAAGCATCAAAATTACTTAACAACCCTAATGACAATAGAATATTCTGGTCAACTCTTAATTCTTTCAATAATAACTTTAACAAGTCATATTCCATTCCCCCACTAAAATCTTCAGATGGCAACATTACAAATGACCCACGTGGGAAAGCAGATATCTTTGCCAGTACCTTAGCCAGAAACTCTACTATAGATGATACCAGCCAGAATGTCCCAGTACTGGAACTTGATTCTCCCGAAATTGCCCCACTTAAAATGCAGACAAGATACGTAAAATCCATCCTAGACAATTTACCTACCAACAAAGCTCCAGGCCCAGATGGAATTCCGCCAATTGTTTTGAAAAAGTGTTCCCCTGAACTTGCCTCTGTCCTAGCTAAATTATTCAGACTATGGATACGTACTTCTTTATTCCCAAATTCATGGAAAGAAGCCAATATCCACCCAGTTCCGAAGAAAGGAAGTTCGTCTGACCCCTCCAATTACAGACCAATAGCTGTCACATCTTCTCTTGGTAAGGTATTTGAAACTTTAATTAATAAGCACATTGTTAAACATCTTGAATCCAACAACTTAATTAGTGATAGACAATATGGTTTTTGCCACGAAAGATCCACCACTGACATGCTCAATCTCTTAACTCATACCATCCATCAATCAATTGATCTTTTTGGAGAAACTCATGCAGTAGCTCTTGATATCTCTAAAGCTTTCAACAGAATATGGCACCGTTCCCTGCTGTCCAAACTCCCTTGCTATGGACTAACGTCTTTTGTTCCTTTAATTTCTTCATATCTTAGTGACAGGAAAATATGAGTAAAAGTAGATGATGTATATTCCAATTTCCACTCAATTAATGCCGGCGTGCCGCAGGAATCAGTTCTGGCGCCAACCCTATTTCTGATTCATATTAATGATCTCCTATCTGTCACCCGGAGCCTCTGTGGTACAGTGGTAGAGTGTGCATTTCGTACACGGATGAACCAGGGTTCGCGCCCCAGCAGGGTAATAAACTTTGGCAGTGTTCACCCAGCCACGTACTGCATTGGCGGACACAAGGGGTGCAGTGGCTGGACCAGTGTCACTTACTATAAAGTATGCTTGCACTCAGTCGGCTTGCGCGGGCCGATTACACTTGGTTCACAGACTACACACATCCAAAGCCACTCCAACACCATAATTACACTTACAAGCACGTCTCACCCTACATACAATCTCTACTAGACAGCCTAAGCCACTTGGTAGAGATACATTGGCTGTATCGTCCCGACTTCGGTCGGGATAGGCCGGTCCTGCAGTGGATACTCAAACGGCTGATGATGATGATGATGATGATCTGTCACCCACAAGCCCATTCACTAATATGCAGATGACTCAACACCACATAGTTCTTTAACACTCAGACATCCATTTACAAAGTCTAATATCTCTACCTCTGAACTTAGTACAGCCATCTCCATAAATCAAGATCTATCTACAATCAGTGAATGGGGACAAAACAACCTTCTCTCTTTTAATGCTAGTAAAACTAAATATATACAGTTTACTAATAGACAGATATTGCCAGATTCGTACATTACCTTCAGTGCTACTAATATTCCCATCTCCAAAAGTATTGAAATTACAGTTCCCTCAGCTGGACCTCTCATGTCAGAATACTTGCTAAAACCGCCTCAAAGAAACGGATTATTGTACAGTGTCCGTAACTTCTTCGCCGATGAGCAGTTAGCTATAATTTATAAAAGTCATGTGCTCTCAGCTTGAATATTGCTCACCCTTGTGGAATAGTTGTGGAGAGGTTGCATTAAGACAACTAGACAAAATTCAGAATAAAGCTGTTAGAATCATTAACAACCCTGCCATTATATATAAACTACCTCCCCTGCAAATAAGAAGGAATGTTGCCTCCCTTGCATTATTTTACAGATATTTTTTTGGCAAATGCTCAGACGAAGTTGTGTCCATGGTGCCACCTCTCCATGCCTTCCCTCGTGCTACACGGGCATCTGGTAGCGCTCATGACTGAAATGTCACTCAGCCATATTGCAGAACTTCTGCCTATCAGAATTCTTTCATTCCCCGAACTGCATCTCTCTGGAACTCACTTCCCCAGAGTTGTTTTCCTCCAAATTTCAACCCACAACTGTTCAAGTCTAACTGTTACAGATATTTTATGAACAGAGGACACCAGTAATCTGGTGTATGGATTTATTTTTTTCTCATTTGTTTTTCCTTCCTCCGTTCTGTTATAATATATATATATATATATATATATATATATATATATATGTTGTTACATAAGAAGAACAAGGCTTAAGATTAATGCCCATCCACAGTGCATTAACCCCTTAACTGCAGGGCATCACTTTCATGACACTCGGGAGCAAGGGATCATACCATGGGGCATCACATTTGTGATTCTGTTATTTTGAATTCGCCCGGGCTTTCAAGTGGTGGCTTGTATCATCTGTCAGTACTACAAGTGTCCAGCTATACTCAGTTCTGCTAATGTCACCTGTACTCCCATCCACTGTTGACAATTTAGCCATTTTTCTCCTGTCCTTGACTTCCCTCCTCCTTACCTCCCCTCCATTACCCTCTCCCACTTGACCAGCTGCGCTTCACTACACAAATGCTGGACGGATTTTTCCACTTATTTTATCCATTGACATGTTTCCTTTCCCTTATTCTTATACAAAATAATATATAAAAGAAAGAGAAAAGGTAATTGATACTGCCGTACATCTGGAATGGGCTAATTATCACCTGACAACACCTCAAGTGCACTCGTTCGCTAATTTCCCCTGTTTATTTCCCCTTGAAATATGCCGTATGACCTGTTCTCATAATAAAAATATATATAAAAAGGAAGGGAGAAGCCTAAGTGATATTTACATTCACCTAGAACAACCTAATTTATTATGTATTGTCTAGATTTCCTGCCAATCATTTTATAGTGTATATATTAGCAGCTGTCACCATGCTGACATTGGCAGCCCTTCACTGCCCCTACGCAACAGCATTCAGTTTACTGTCGTCTTTCATGGTGAAACCACGTCGGATTCGCGCCTGTCCAATTCCTCCACTTTTTAGCTCCATGCAAAGGGCCCTGTGACCTCTACCCATACTAAACCTCGTGTGGAAAGGGGTAATGGGCTAAATGACTGCTGTGGAACGTGAACTGGCTAATTTATCAATGATAATGATGTGTGTGTGTGGATGAAAAGATGCGAAGGAGTGTAATGGATGCAAGAGCTTATAGAGGTTGGGGGAGTGGACTTTCTGACCACTACTTGGTGGTGCCCAGAATTAGGATTCAAGTAAGATGGAGGAATAGAAGAAGGGAAAGACGAGACGAAGGAGTAGTTGCAAGGAGAGTGGAAAGGTTACAAGAGGATGAGAAAAAGGCAGAGTATAAGAGAGAAGTGGAGGAACGATTGAGCAAATATGAATTGGAGCAGATGGGAGACGTGGAAGGTGTGTGTAGGATATTTACAGAAGAAATATGTGCAGCATGTGATGTGGTGTGTGGAAGGAAGAGAAGACGGAGGGGGGTGCAAGGAACAGCGTGGTGGACTGAAGAGGTGAGACAGGCTGTGGCACAAAAGAAGAAAGCATACAATGAATGGAAGAGAAATAGGGGCGTGGAAGAAGTTGAGAGGCGGAAGAGAGAGTTATATGTAGAAAGAAGGAGAGAGGTGAAAAGATTAGTAAGAGAGAGTAAGAAGAGAATGGATGAGGAATTTGGAAGGAATTTGAGTGTAAAGTGGAGGGACTGTAAGAAAATGTTCTGAAAAGAGGTGAAAAAAGTAAGACAGGGTGGAAGTGAAGCTAGCAGGGGAGTGAAAGATAAAAATGGTAGATTACTAGTGGAGAAGGGAGAAAAATTGAGCAAATGGAGAGAACACTTTAAGGAATTGTTGAACATAGAGGATGGAAGTAATGCGAGTATAAGTGGCTGGGGAATGGCTGGGAGAAGGAGGGAGGTGAGAAGACAGGAAGAAATCAGTAGGATAGAAGTTGTGGAAGCAATGAAGAACGTTAAATCGGGGAAAGCCCCAGGAATTGATGGACTGTGTGGTGAAATGCTGAAGCACGGGGGAGAGATAGTAGTAGAATGGATGTGGAAGATGTGCAGCTTGGCCTGGGAGGAAGGTAGAGTCCCGGAGGATTGGAAGTCAGGTATAATTATTCCCTTGTACAAAGGAAAAGGGGAAAAAGAAGTGTGTGGTAATCATAGGGGCATTTGTCTTCTTAGTATAATAGGAAAAGTGTATGGTAGGATACTTATTGACAGAGTTAGAGAAAGAACAGAGAAATTAGTCGGAGAAGAAGAGGGAGGCTTTAGGAAGGGAAGAGGTTGTGTAAATCAGATATTCATTCTTAGATCTTTAGTGGAAAAGTTTCTAGAGAAGGGAAAGAAGTTGTATCCGGCTTTCATGGATTTGGAGAAAGCATATGACAGGGTGGATAGACAAGGATTGTGGAAAGTATTAAGAATATATGGAGTAGATGGGAAGTTGTTGAATGCTGTGAAGAGTATGTATGATGGTGCTAAGGCTGCAGTGCGTGTGGATGGTGAACTAAGTGAATTTTTCTCTTTGAAAGTTGGGTTGAAACAGGGATGTGTCATGTCTCCATGGTTGTTCAATCTGTACATGGATGGGGTAATAAAAGAGGTACAAGGTAGGGTAGTGGATGTTGGAGTGGCCCTGGTTAGAGAGGATAGTGTTTGGAAACTCCCTGTACTGTTGTTTGCAGATGATACTGTGTTGTTGAGTGAAGACGAAGGGGAGCTGCAAGGCTTGGTGGATGAGTTTGGGAGAGTGTGTAAGAAACGGAATCTAAAGGTGAATGTAGGGAAGAGTAAAGTGATGGTCTTTGGGAGAGGTGAAGTCAGTGAATGTACAGCGAGGTTGGATGGTGAGGAATTGGAAAATGTGAGTACGTTTAAGTACTTGGGTAGTGTGATGAGTTAGGATGGAGGTTTGGAGGGTGAAGTGCTTGAAAGGGTACAGCAGGGAAGAAAGGTTGCTGGTTCTTTGAAAGCAGTGATAAGAAACAGGGAAGTGAGCATGGAAGTGAAAAAGTTACTACATGGCAGTATTGTGATACCAACTCTAACGTACGGAAGTGAAACTTGGACGTTGTTGGAAGGACACAAGTCAAGAGTGAGAGCAGTGGAAATGAGTTATTTAAGAGGAGCCTGTGGAGTCACATGGAGAGACAGGCTGACGAATGAGGATATAAAGGAGCATTGTGGTGTGGATGTGATAGGAAGCGTTATGAGGAACACACTGAGGTGGTTTGGCCATGTTGAGAGGATGGAGGGTGAAAGACTGACGAAGAGAGTGTATGTGAGTGAGGTGGAGGGGGGAAGAGGAAGAGGGAGGCCGAGGATGAGATGGAGGGATGGGGTGGAGAGGTATATGAGAGAGGGGGGTGTGAGTTGAGAGCAGGGCAGTGACATGGCGGGGGACAGGGCGACTTGGAGGCGATTTGTTTGTCACCACCCGAAACGGGATTGAGGCGTCTGGCAATAGATAGATAGATAGATAATAACTGATTTTTGGCAAATAATTTTACAAAGTCTGTCGGAGCACAAATGTCCTCGCAGGACACGCAAGGAGTGCCAAAACAACCCCGCGGTTTAGAGGTTAAGGCAGACCATAGATTTTTTTAAAGTGTCAGTATTCGGTACTTTATGATCCACAGTAATCCATCAGCCTGACCTGCCACTACACCCAGTTGACTGTCGTAAGTGCTTATTTACTTTTTATTTTTCCCACTAAAAACATATATCCTGTTATATTATTGTCATCACCAGTCGACTGCATTCAACCTACAGTAGGGAAACTATTTATTGTCTGTGTAGTTGTTTACAGAGGTTATATCTAACCCATTCCATTCCAAAAGTCTGTCATTACCTAAGTAAGAACTAGAAAGCGCTCATAGAGCGCATACCTCGGTCAATGCCATTGCCATTAAAAAGGATTCGAATCCGGATCCGTGGATATAGGATCCGGATCCGGATTCTCCCCCAAATTTAACCAATTCTTTCTTGGGCCATGGCCCACCTTTCCACAAAATTTCATCAAAATCCATTTATAACTTTTTGAGTAATCCCGGATCCGGATCCGTGTATATAGGATCCAGATCCGGAAGCCGATCAGCCCCCAAATTTAATAATTATTTCTTGGTCCATGCCACACCCTTCCACAAAATTTCATTGAAATTCATTGAGAACTTTTGGTGATATTGTGCGGGATACTCCGGAAGCAGATCCAGATCCGGCCTCAAATTTAAATCTCTATTCACTGGCTTATGGCCCACTCTTCCACAAAGTTTCATCAAAATCCGTCCGTAACTTTTTAGTTATCCTGCTAACAGGCATACAGACAGACAAAGAAACAAATGAGGGATAAAACATATACCTCATGGTGGAGGTAAATAAATGGAAGTGAAAGCGTTAGAGGAGAAAGTCATATTGCTTACTCTTCCTGCCAGCGGCATATTTTTCTTGCGGAAAAACATGATGATTCGACGGGAATAATAGAATGAAGTATCTAAGGCAACCATTGTAGCAATAAATTTATACAGATTAAAATTTCCTCTCCAATCCAGTGATGTATTTGTTATTTCCTTGCTATCCCCACACGACTTTATTCAATCAATCAATCAATCATTTCCTGTGGCACCCTCGGGGATGCATAGGGCCTCGATGAACTCACACCACCACATCCTATCTTGTGCTAACTCCTCAAGATCTCCCCAACACTCATCTCCAGCTTCCCGTCTCATTGTCCTCACCCACGTCTCTTTTGGCCTTCCTCTACCTCTCCTACCAAGTGCCACCCACCCTGGTGTACCTCGTACTATTCCCTGTCTCCTATACACATGTCCCAGCCATTTCCATCGTGAGAATCTAACATATTCATCGATCGGCTGCACTCCCGTTATTTCTCTAATTCTACTATTTGGTATCCTTTCCCACCACTTAACTCCTAATATTCTTCTAAGTGCTTTATTTTCAAACACCAAGAATTTATTTTCCATAGTCACTGTGCTGTACCAAGACTCGTGTCCATAAATTAAGATACTCCTAACCATTACCTTATCAAGTTTGATTTTTGTATGCACAGAGAAATTGTTATTATTCCAAATATTTTTAAGCATTCCCATTGCCTGATTAGCCTTCTTTAACCTTTCCTCGAATTCAAAGTTCAAAGAACCATCCTTGGCTAAATAAGTACCTAAATATTTAAACCTATCAACTTGCTTTACAACCATACCTCCAATTACACATTCCTGCGCATTTTCCATATTCATATTGATTATTTCAGTTTTTCCACAATTAATAACCAAACCCATCTTGCGACCTTCACTCACCAAATAGTCCAACACTCTCTGCATCTCTTCTGGACCATCACAAATCAAAACTATATCATCTGCATAATCTAAATCCAAAAGTTTCCTGTTCTCTCCCCAAAGTATACCTGCACCGGTTTCTGTTCCAACGCGTTTCATAATGTAATCAATGACCAATATAAATAGTAAAGGCGATAGAACACCACCTTGAATTACTCCGGACTTGACTTCAAACGAATCACTCAGACAACCATCAACCATCACTTTACAAAATGTGTCCTCATGCATGTTCATAATGACCCTCACAAACTCCTCTGGTATTCCGTAATGTCTCATGATCTTCCCCATAGTCTCTCTCGAAACACTATCAAAAGCCTTTTCAAAATCAACAAAACAAAGACTTAACGGTACTCTCATTTCATTAACTTGCTGCATCAAATGCCTAACTATAAAGATCTGATCATTGCAACCACGTCCCTTTCTAAACCCAGCCTGTTCATCCCTCAGAATACCCTCAACCACCGGCTCCAACCTATTTAACAACACTCTACTGAAAACTTTCAAAGCTATCGGTGACAAAGAGATTCCCCTCCAATTACCACATTACTCAGGTCTCCCTTCTTCGGAACTTTAACAATTACACCATTCTTCCAAACTGATGGTAGTAACCCCGTCACCCATATCTTATTGAATAGCTTGGTCAAGATCATTATTAATCTATCCCCCTCCACTTTAAACATTTCCGGAAATAAACCATCCTCCCCTGGTGCCTTATTATTCTTTAACTGTTTTACTGCTTTCTCCACTTCTGCAAGCCTCAACTCTCCTGTTTCTATATTTAAATCTTCCTGAGCAGACGGTATATCCTCTTCTGGTGGTATTGGTCTATTAAGAACTGTCTCAAAATGCTCTTTCCATCTATTTTTAATATCTCCATCTTTGGTCAATAAATTTCCTTCCCTGTCTCTAACTGGTATTTCCTTGCGTTTACCTGCATTACCACTCAGTTCTCTAATCGATTCATATGCTATTCTTTGACTCTGTCCATCATTTTTGTTTATTAAGATTTCAGTCTCTGCAACCTTTCCATCCACACATCTTCTTTTATCTCTCCTAGCTAACCTTCTTACTTCTGAATTCAAACTCCAGTACGCAGCTCTTGCTAATTCAATCTCTTGTTCATCAACGCATTGCATCTCACTCCTCAATTTAGCCTCACCTCTCTTTTTTATCATATCCCACGTTTCCTCTGATATCCATTTCTTTCTCCTGAAGCTATGTCTCCTTCCAATCGTACATTCAGCAGTCTCATGCAAAACTTTGTTCACATCCTTCCACATCTCATCTACACTTTATTCACCTTCGGATATACTTTCCAACTGGATGGGTTTAATACAGCAGTCATTAACTACTTCACTGCAACACCTTCTCAAATCTGTTTTAAATTATATAAAATCGTATGCTGGTGGCAAGGACTAAACAAATGCATCCTCAGGGTTGTTGATATTATCATTATTATTATTATTATTATTATTATTATTATTATTGTATTATTATTATTATTATTATTATTATTATTATTATTATTATCATTATTATTATTATTGTTATTACCTCCGCCAAGGATGTTATGTTTTCACCCCTGTCCTTTTGTTTGTTGGTTGGTTGGTTGGTTTGTGAGCAAGAGTACACAAAAACTACTGGACGGATTTCCACGAGACTTGGTAGAAGAATGGATCCTGGCCCAGAATAAACTTCCTTAAATTTTGGTGCGGATCCGGATAAAGGTACGGATCCAGGGTTTCTTTTTTCACTTTCTTTAACATTGTGAGATAGGTCGTTTTTCGGCATTTTGGTAAATTTTTTAGTGAATATTGCGTGGATCTTGAAAAAAAAAAAAAAATCAGGCTTATTTAGGATGTTGGTATCTACGAATGTGTATAGTTTGGCGCGGATACATATAAAATTCCGGCATGTTGGGCCTTGGCGGAGGTACGCGCTCTACTGAGTGCCATTCTGGTCATTTATTATTATTATTATTATTATTATTATTATATTGAAGTGGTAGGTGGTGGCGACCATCATCCACCCACTTGATGTAGTGCTGCCTACTTCTTCCTTAGCCTTTATCATTCACTTTCTGTGCCTGCCCTCCTCTCTTCGTATTTCTCTCATCTTTCCTGTCACTTCTTATTGCTTTTCTTTTCTTTAAAGGTAGCTTTACACTGAGTGACAAGCAAAATGGTTTCCCGTAAGCCAAGAAACCGCTTACAACGCTGGGTGGTAGCCATGTAACCAAACCATACGTGCTCCCTACGTCTCAACAAGTGGGTTGGTGGAGGGTTAGTGCCTCTCCCCGTAAAACAAATAACTCAGAGTCAAATGGCCACCCCTTACGGGATTATGGCGTCTAGCAATAGAAAGATAGATAGATCGATAGATTATTATTATAATGATTATAATGATTAACGGCCGTCTTTTCAATGCGGAGCGATGATGTTTTTGCCTGCCTCTGCGTGTGTGTGTGTGTGTGTGTGTGTGTGTGTGTGTGTGTGTGTGTGTGTGTGTGTGTGTGTTCCCATTATATCTCATGAACTGCTTGAGCTATCAACATGAAACCTTCAGGGTATCAAGATGTGGCCAAAATCTTGGGCGAGTTTGAAAATGGGCTCTCGGGGTTAAGGTCAAGGTCACCAAAATGGCTGCCAAAGGTCCATTAGTTTTTATCGCCCATCTTCAGCATCATTATATCTCATGAACGACTTGAGCTATCAACATGAAACCTTCAGGGTATCAACATATGGCCCAAATCTTGGACTTGGCCAACAGCATATTCTGGCGGGCGATTAGCATTCGGCTCCCTAATGTTTTGCTTTCATTATTATTATTATTATTATTATTATTATTACTATTATTATCAATATTTAAAGAATCCCACATTTGTGTGGGAAGTTTTCTTGCTTTTGTCAATAATATAATTCTAGGGGAGATCTAAATCGCTGCCATTCGCATACTATGTGAGCTATACCTTCATTCTTTGCCATATTATAGTATTAGTTGGCCACTTCATCTGACCAAATATCATCCTCATCCGAGTGCGAGAATCCTGTTGGGATCAGGAAAAAAAAAAGTGTGATCTACAAACTCAAAAGCCAGTTAAGTTAAAGGGCTAAAAATTTTTGTGACATATTATGCCTAGGACATTGCCAGAATGGAGCTCTTAATGTAGCCCAAGTCGAAACATTATTCTGAAATCCCCTGGGGTCAAAAATTGGGACTTTTCTTGATATTCCAGATGTTAGCTAATTTTCCAAGAAAGATTGAAGCTAGAGCCACCAATCTTGGTGAACTATAGAATGTGATGACCTAAGGTAACATGCATAAATTCAGTCACCTTGACCTCGCCTGGAGTAAAAAAAACTGGGACTTTCTGGATATTCCGGATGTCACCTAGTTTTCCATGAAGGATTACAGGTAGAGCCACCAAACGTGGTGGACTTATGGACTGTGATGACCTAAGGTGACATGCACAAGATTGGTGACCGTGACCTTGACGTTGAGTTCCCTTTATAGCTCGTCGTCTAGAAGGCACTGGCTGTGAGAAAATTTTCTTTAACAAACTTGTCCTTGGACAATTTTACGGTGTTCTAGTTATTATTATTAATATTATTATTATTTTTTTAATGGCTGCTTAGGGTGTATCTGTGCTGCTGTTTAAGTTTCTTTTTGCTGGGGAACATCGAGTGGAGTCAGAAAGAGTAGAGGAAAAAAGTACGTAATTCAACTGTAGCAATAAAAAGTCTCAGAGATTAAACGTAATAATTTTACAACACATATATTGGTTTCTCTCTGCTAGAGCATAGAGGATAAAAGTACGTAATTCAACTGTAGCAGTAAAAAGTCTCAGAGATTAAACGTAATAATTTTACAACACATATATTGGTTTCTCTCTGCTAGAGCATAGAGGATAAAAGTACGTAATTCAACTGTAGCAGTAAAAAGTCTCAGAGATTAAACGTAATAATTTTACAACACATATATTGGTTTCTCTCTGCTAGAGCATAGAGGATAAAAGTACGTAATTCAACTGTAGCAGTAAAAAGTCTCAGAGATTAAACGTAATGATTCTACAGCATATATATAATGTTTTTTTTTTTTTTTCTACTAGATAGAATGGAAACGCAAAAAAAAAAAAAGAGGCATAATGTGTGTGTGTGTGTGTGTGTGTGTGTGTGTGTGTGTGTGTGTGTGTGTGTGTGTGTGTGTGTGTGTGTGTGTGTGTGTGTGTGTGTGTGTGTGTGTGTGTGTGTGTGAGAGAGAGAGAGAGAGAGAGAGAGTTATATTTCGGGCCCTCTCTCGATAAAAGCTAGACATTTTGCTTTTATCTGTTTGACTGGTATTTCTTCAGCGCTCCTCCTAGCACTCCACGTCGTAATAACAAAAAGTTTATTTATAAGAAAAAGGTGCAACTACGGACACTCACTACCTGTATACAGTATACACGCGACTGATGGTGGTGGTTGTTTTATAGAGGAAAATTGGGATGTAGGGAAAACTTACTGAGTACATTAGTGATCCTTGTGTAGTTTATATGCCTTAATCTAAGCGTTTACTTATTTTTTATTCAGGTCCAAAGTTGTTTCGCCAGATTAACAAAGACAAGGAGGAAATAAGTTGCACCCAACACAATGGTCATATAGATGGAACTCGAGTTCTTGCGACGAAAACAGAACAAATCGTCTCCCTGTGTCGTTTCCAACTGCACGCTGCCGTGTCGGATGCAGACTGATCAGGTATAATAACCGAGGATGTTCCATACATGATCACCAGAAATTAAAGGTTACCAATAGCAGTGTGGTTAAAGATTTAAGCCGTTCAGCCCGAAAATGTAGCATTAATTTTTTTTATCCTGCCAACAGACAATACTGTTCAGCTTCAGATAGCATCCAAGTCATGAAGGTGGTAGTTAGAGCTGTTTATTACCCCTTCGGTTAGAAGACGTTCACAACAGGTTAATAAATTCGTCTGGAGATACTAAAAGTGACATCGGGCTGAAAAGATGAAGCATTCGGCCATTATGCATGGAAATATATTGCAGATTTTTTTTTTCTATTGTAACCTCGTAGTCGATTTCACTGGATATATTGTTGATTGTCTCATAGTTTCATTTTTTTTTTTATCTTATTTAGTTTTCTGGATCCTATCTCATCCCATCCATAAACTGGTAATATATATATATATATATATATATATATATATATATATATATATATATATATATATATATATATATATATATATATATATATATAGGTCAGGAATGATTCAAGGAGTTCTTTCGCCATTGTTGTTTGTTTTGGTTATGGATTATGTTATGAAAAAGGTTGTTAGGAGAACAGGTGCAGGAATTAACTGGCAAGAAAATAAGAAGCTGATGATATTATACTGATTTGTGGAAGTATTTACGAGATGCAGAGGGTGCTTGATTGTCTGGTGAAGGAAGGAGAAAAAGTGGGATTGGTAATAAATTGTGGAAAGACTGAAATTATTAATATGAACGTGGAGAACCAAATCGATTGTGTAATTGTGAATAATGTGGTGAAGACCGTAGAAACTTTAAATATCTGGGAACGATTATATCATCTAATGGATCATTAAAGAATGAAATTGAAGAGAGGATTAGACAGGCTTGGCGAGCTGTTGGAATGTTGAAATCTGTTTGGAATAATAATATGCTTTCGGTACATACTAAAGTGAAAATTTACAAGTCCATGGTTAGACCAATTTTAATTTATGGGCATGAGTCATGGTACAGTACAATTGCAACAGATCAGAAAGTATTAGGACTTGAGAATAAAATACTGAGAAGGATTCTTGGGGTAAAGTGGCAAGACAGAGTTACAAATGCAAGAGTAAGGGATATTACGGGAGTGGAACCAGTTAATGAATATGTGAGACTGTCTCGCTGGAAGTGGCTGGGGCACATATACAGAAAAGAAGGCAGTTTAATACATGATGCGCCAGAGTGGACTGCTAGAGAAAGAAGAGGTAGAGGTAGGCCGAGGGAAACCTGGTTGAGGACAATGAAAAAGGAAGCAGGAGAGGAGTGTTGGTGGGACCTGAAGGAGATGGCAAGAGACAAATATTGGTGGAGAGAGTTCATTGAGGCCCTATGCATCCCTTGGGGTGCCACAGGAAATGATTATATATATATATATATATATATATATATATATAGAGAGAGAGAGAGAGAGAGAGAGAGAGAGAGAGAGAGAGAGAGAGAGAGAGAGAGAGAGAGATAGATAAATAGATAGATAGATAGATAGATATAGATAGATAGATAGATATATATATATATATATATATATATATATATTTATACTATATATATATATATATATATATATATATATATATATATATATATATGTATATATATATATATATATATATATATATATATATATATATATATATATATATATATATATATATATATTTCTTTATTTATACTATATATATATATATATATATATATATATATATATATATATAAATATATATACTTATATATATATATATATATATATATATCTATATCTAACTATATATATCTATCTATCTATCTATCTATCTATATATATATATATATATATATGTATACACACACACATATATATATATATATATATATATATATATATATTTTTGTATATTTATATGTTTATATATATATATATATATATATAATGATGTCAGGTGTGACAGTGGAGGTGAGGGATGTGACTTTGAAAGGAAAGAGACTTAAGGACTGTGTGTGTGTGTGTGTGTGTGTGTGTGTGTGTGTGTGTGTGTGTGTGTGTGTGTGATGAATGACACGATGCGGAGGACCATCCGTGAGCTGCTCAGCCATCATTAACTCCACCTGTCACAAACTCTGTTACCGAGAGGGAGAGAGAGAGAGAGAGAGAGAGAGAGAGAGAGAGAGATAAAAGTATACACATCTTCACTGCCACGACCAGTGGAAACTTTTTTAGGTCGAAACTTTTTCAGGCTGAAAGGGGTTAAGCTATAGGATTTAGTACAAGTTCTCGTGGGCCCTTCTGGTCCAGTGTCACTTGCTCCTGCGGAGGGCTCTCATTCTGCGCACTCGCTTTCTCATGCTTCGCATTCGTTTCCTAGTGTTTCTCACTCGTTTCCTCGCGCTTCGCGCGCACGTTGCGATCATTTCAGGTAATCCGAGTCACGTTTATGTGTTGTTCTAGTGTAATGTTGTCACTATCGGCCGTGAAGGAGACATGGATGGACCAATGATGGTCCGTTATGTGCTGTTCTAGTCTAACTTTGCCACTTGGATTTTTTGCAGCTACCAATTGATCATGTTATTTGCAGCTTCGGGAATGGAACTCAAGTTGTCCAAACGCAACCCCGAAATATTAACCACTCGCCCACGGCAACCGACTGGGCGCCGGGAGCGGCGTTTATTGGTCAAAATCTGATCGCTCATTAACTATAGTCAAAGTTTTTCAATCGTGACGGGACCAAGTTTTTTCACATCAGCGAATTTTTTGTGATTGTTGTGCCCTTGTTGGTGCGATTTGAATGTGTAGTTTCGGCTGCCCAAAACACACACACACACACACACACACACACACACACACACACACACACACACGGCTACTGCTATACTATATCAGATTACCTCCACTATTTAGGTGTTGTCTAAAGCTGAATAACGTCGTTTAGAAAAATAAGCATATAAAATAATATATCAGTTTCTATCTTTATTTTCCTTTCAAATTTATCCCCAGGCAACAATATGAATGTTTTCAGTAGCTGCAGGCGTGTGTAAGTAACAGTTTAATCTTGACACACGGGACCAGGAACGCACACAGACAAAATTCGGTCAGTTCAGGAGGGACATTTTTTAACTGAAAGGGGGAGGTTAATCAAAGATTCATTAATTGTTTCATGATCAGAAGAATATTAGAACACTATTCCAACTAAAACCTGACAATCTTAATCATCTGGGGATGAAGGGTAGGTGGCTGAGAAAGTTAATACTGTCTCCATAAATCCACTTACGGTCAAACAGCTCTGCAGATCTATTCAAACCAAGAACAGGCCATTTTATTCTGCTGGGAGTGGGTCACAGGAATCTGAGAGTTAATACTGACCATTATAAACCCACACATTCTTGTAACAACTCGAGTATTCAATTCTGTTCAGTAACATATGATTTTGTTCATAAGAGAATATGTCATAGAAGCCAGAGAGAGTTAACCCTTCTCTACTAGGATGCTCTTCGAAGATGGAATGAAACGTCTGGTGGTGGCAAAAACGATATAAAATACCCCAACTCCCATGTATACATGTATCAGTTCATATTAAGTTCATTGCAGATCAGACCTTCTCCTTGGATTGAAAGTGATAAGCAGAATTACCCTTTACTTCTGGTAGTGCAGAATGAATGAGGAAGGGACATCCGCAGCAAGAGTGTTATACGCAAATGTGGAAGCGTTGTATGTTCTATGTTTAGTGTGACAAAGTCAGGATTTGCCGTCTATAGAGCCAACAAAATGCGAACATATGTAAGTATATGAAACAACATCCTACCACAACCCAGTTTACATATCCACCAAGGTGAAGCCTAGTCTAGGATCACACGCACCCCTAGATTATATTCCCTGTCAAAATAGTCCTGCGATGAATGTAACTTTCAGTTTTGACACATAGGGGCGTATTCAGGGTCGTTGAAAACCGTAATAGGCTTCGTACCACCTCTTCCTTAACGCTTTGTTTTAACAATTACACCTTACAATTCCTTTGTTTGTTTTGTAATTTTGATATCGACATAGCGTGCAAGCACAGCACTCAAAAGGATATCGAAATGTAATGTGCGAATAAACTATCAAGGAAGTAATGTTGCCAAAATAATGACACAATATGACGTCTTCTCTCGAAACAGTCTTGATGACACACATACCATACTTCAATGTTCACTTGTTACTCAGTTTAATTATGACTTTTAGGGTGTGGTTTTATGCCTACAATACTAGCAAATTACTGGCAAGGTATTATTAGCCCAGTTTTGGGGTTTTGCACTAGTGAAGCCTTAATTTACTGAGCAAAATACTTACCATAATTTCCAGGCTAATAAACATTACAGAAATGAGCTTTGGTAGAGACGTGTGGCATATGATGAAGAGTTTGCAAGAAATACCCCATAATCTTCAGTATATTAGACTGAGGCCTGAGGGAGATATATATATATATATATATATATATATATATATAGGTAGATAATCCCTTTATTATCCGGACGCCCACTAACCGGACAGCCCACTACCCAGAGGTTGTAGGACTGGACCTTCGGAACCCAAAAATGGCCAAAAAAAAAAAAAAAAAAAATCCCCCCCAAATCCGAATTTCTTCCCAACCGTAATTTGAAATAGGCGCGCGGGGCCAAACAGCTGTGTTTATGCACGGCCCTTTCACCCCTTCCTTCCTCCCCCCCTCCCCAGTTACCACCTAATAACCATCGTGAGTGGATGTCCATCGCAATGGATGCTGCCCATGCTTGTTTTTGAGAATAAACAGTGAATAAACTGCAATACCTCGTGACTAGACCACATGGGAATTTACAGTGTTCTGCAGTGTTAAGAAATTAGAATTTATAGTGCAAAGAATTAAGCATGGAGTGCAAACTGGCAGTTGAAACTGGCTCAATTAAGAACAGAATGTTCAGTGTTAAAAAATTATTAAATTAAATGCAGCACAACACTGGATTACTGTACGTGCTTCAAGAGCATTTTCACCACTGCCAGAGCCTTAGAGGAGGCGGCCACAGACGTGCTGTAAGTACCCTGTACACAACTAAATATTTTCCATACTCATTTCTGATTTCTCATTCTCTGATTCCCTTTCATTTATTTCATGCTTTATGTCCATTATTGATGTGAATAGGGTCTTAAATAGGTGCTATGCATGTCCATTAGGGAGTTATTTAGGTGGCTTTCAAAGTTAGGATGGGTTAGGGTCCATAAGTACCAGTCCAGGAGGCAGGGGTCCAGTATCCAGACAAACGCACTTCCTGGACATACCTTTGGCTCTATTACACCGGATGTTGAAGGGTATACTGAATATATATATATATATATATATATATATATATATATATATATATATATATATATATCACTCGATGTAGTGCTGCTCTTGGGTGTCTTCCCTTTCCTCTCCTCCATCCTTCTTCCTTCCATCCTCTTCTGTCTTCCTTTCCTTCATTCTTTCCTCGTCCATCTGCCTATGGGTGACTATACACTCCCTCTTCTGTCTTTATTTCCTTCATTCTTTCCTCTCCCTTCTGCCTGTGGGTGACTCTACACTGAGTGACAAGCCAATTGGTGTCCTGTACACAAGGAAACCATTTACTACACTGGGTGGTAACCATATAATCAAATTTTGGCACCTGATGGTTAAATGGGTGGTTTCTGCGCTGCAATCGGATTGGGCCAGTGAAGGTTTATATCCAAGGGGTGGTTGGGGTTGATTGCTCATGTATTACCACTCAGTGATGAGTGAGGCTGGTCACTCTCATCTTAAATGTCGGGACCAACTGCCCAGCCCCGGCTCCTACGCTCTCCATGGGGCAATGTAGGATTGGATGATGGATGGATATATATATATATATATATATATATATATATATATATATATATATATATATATATATATATATAGAGAGAGAGAGAGAGAGAGAGAGAGAGAGAGATACACTTAGTCTCTCAGGAACACATGCTTGAGTGACATGCGACAGGTCATAATTAACACACGGAAAAACTTGGGCTCACTGGGGAAGTCAGCTGGCCTGGTGACGAAATTGGAAAGTCGGGCGCAGTCACCCTCGCCTGCCAGACACGTCATGATTAGTAGGTTACTTCCGGGTACCTGCCCTGAGCACACTCAAGGCCGTATGTTTAGATGAAAATTAATGGATTTCAGAATTTAAGGGGACAAAGAGGAGCGAAAATGTATGCTGATCAGAAAATAAAAATCACTTTCATCCATGTGTTTTCGTAAGTTAGCATTCGGTTCCTCTTTCTTTGGTCTGTTTCGTGCTTCTCAACATTTCGGACCAACTGGACATAGAACTGCCACTCCTTTCTTGCGTCTCACCGAGTTCTATCTCAAGGTCAAATCAAGGCCAAAAGAATGGAGAGTTGAATCCATCAACCAGTTGGAGCAGATAGGTTAGGCTTGGGTAGAGCAAGCCATGATGTATCAGATAGGATTCGAATGGCCTTGAGAGTGACCAGATGTCACTGCATCTATTCTCTCTCTCTCTCTCTCTCTCTCTCTCTCTCTCTCTCTCTCCATGTTAGGGTTTTCTTTCTTTTCTTTCTCCACTACTTCTTATGTTGTGTTTTTCCTTTACCACGCCCTTTTTCACACTCCTACTGCTATATTGCTGTAATAAAGCGTTTAATAATCACAAGTAATCATGAAAATTATTTTTCTTGTCAGGAGCTCATCATTAAGGAATATATTTTTCCTATGTACTGATGTTTTACTTACGATTTTTTTCTGTTTTTCAGCTGATATATCTAAGAAAATTTGTCCATCCATCTAAACACTGCTTTCCGTGATTGTGTGTGAAAAAACTTGGTCCCACGGGAAGAAATATAAAATAAAACTGCATTTCTAATCTCCAAAATATATTTTTCATCAGTGATGTAACTTTTTTTTTCTTTCCTAGCTATGACAACAACGGTTCTTTTTAATATCCTAATCCTCAAAAACAATCTACATTTTACAAAGAAATCAGTCACTTCTCGTGGTAACATGACATACACTGATATATTCCTCGACAAGCTTCGAATGTCATCTTTCTCAGGTTTTGGGCCAGTCTTCCCATGGAAGCAAAAAAATAATTTTTCCATTACCGTTATGTCACGCCAAAAATCATTTATGGGTGTCTTCAGCCTCCCTTTTGATCTGAGTATTTCTCCTGTCCAGGTATTATCATCACTGGCAACGTTGCTTCCAAAGAATGAATAGCGAGGAATCTTTTTTTTTTTTTTTTTTTTTTTTTTATAATCCGCCAACATAGCCTGCCTCAAACCCTCATTTTCATATGTTTTCTAATGTTGTCCCTGGAACACCAGAAACAGATGCAGATGCATTTTCAGTACCCTCAAATTCTTCAAAAGTGTCACTCTTAACTAATCAATCATTAACATCAAGAGAAGAATATATCATGGCAGATAGCTGAAGCTCATGATCCAGAGCATCAGTAATTTCAGTTGAAACAGATTCATGTGAATTACTCTGAGAAAATGATGCTTTTGATAAACCAACATCCATACTCTCTTCCAGTGTTGTAATTGTTCCCTACTAGTGAAGCATCTTGTCCAAGAAGATAGGATTTTATCCTGTATTTGTTTTGCACTGGAGACGGATGATCGTATGTACTATTTGCAGTATGTCTCAGACATCACAATAAATGCTTTATAACATCCTGATTCAATCTATCTATCTATCTACCTATTGCCAGACGCCTCAATCCCGTTTGGGGTGGCCACAAACAAATCGCCTCCACGTCGTCCTGTCCCCCGCCATTTCACTGCCCTGCTCCCAACTCACACACCCCTCTCTCATATACCTCTCCACCCCATCCTTCCATTTCATCCTCGGCCTCCCCCTCCCTCTTCCCCCCTCCACCTCACTCACATATACTCTCTTCGTCAGTCTCTCACCCTCCACCCTCTCCACATGGCCAAACCACCTCAGTGTGTTCCTCATAACGCTTCCTATCACATCCACATCCACACCACAATGCTCCTTTATATCCTCATTCGTCAGCCTGTCTCTCCATGTGACTCCACAGGCTCCTCTTAAATAACTCATTTCCACTGTTCTCAATCTTGACCTGTATCCTTCCAACAACGTCCAAGCTTCACTTTCATACGTTAGAGTTGGTATCACAATACTGTCATGTAGTAACTTTTTCACTTCCATGCTCACTTCCCTGTTTCTTATCACTGCTTTCAAAGAACCAGCAACCTTTCTTCCCTGCTGTACCCTTTCAAGCACTTCACCCTCCAAACCTCCATCCTTACTCATCACACTACCCAAGTACTTAAACGTACTCACAATTTTCAATTCCTCACCATCCAACCTCGCTGTACATTCACTAACTTCACCACTCTCAAAGACCATCACTTTACTCTTCCCTACATTCACATTTAGATTCCGTTTCTTACATTCTCTCCCAGACTCATCCACCAAGCCTTGCAGCTCCCCTTCGTCTTCACTCAACAACACAGTATCATCTGCAAACAACAGTACAGGGAGTTTCTAAACACTATCCTCTCTCACCAGGGCCACTCCAACATCTACTCCCCTACCTTGTACCTGTTTTATTACCCCATCCATGTACAGATTGAACAACCATGGAGACATGACACATCCCTGTTTCAACTCAACCTTCAAAGAGAAAAATTCACTTAGTTCACCATCCACACGCACTGCAGCCTTTGCACCATCATACATACTCTTCACAGCATTCAACAACTTCCCATCTACTCCATCATATATTCTTAATACTTTCCACAATCCTTCTCTATCCACCCTGTCATATGCTTTCTCCAAATCCATGAAAGCCACATACAACTTCTTTCCCTTCTCTAGAAACTTTTTCACTAAAGATCTAAGAATGAATAACTGATCTACACAACCTCTTCCCTTCCTATAGCCTCCCTGTTCTTCTCCAACTAATTCCTCTGTTTTTTCTCTAACTCTGTCAATAAGTATCCTACCATACACTTTTCCTATTATACTAAGAAGACAAATGCCCCTATGATTACCACACACTTCTTTTTTCCCTTTTCCTTTGCACAAGGGAATAATTATACCTGACTTCCAATCCTCCGGGACTCTACCTTCCTCCCAGGCCAAGCTGCACATCTTCCACATCCATTCTACTACTATATCTCCCCCATGCTTCAGCATTTCACCACACACACCATTAATTCCTGGGGCTTTCCCCAATTTAACTTTCTTCATTGCTTCCACAACTTCTATCCTACTGATTTCTTCCTGTCTTCTCACCTCCCTCCTTCTCCCAGCCATTCCCCAGCCACTTATACTCGCATTACTTCCATCTTGTATGTTCAACAATTCCTTAAAGCGTTCTCTCCATCTGCTCACTTTTTCTCCCTTCTCCATTAGTAATCTGCCATTTTTATCTTTCACTCCCCTGCTAACCTCACTTCCACTCTCTCTTACTCTCTTCACCTCTTTCTAGAACATTTTCTTACAGTCCCTCCACTTTACACTCAAGTTCCTTCCAAATTCCTCATCCACTCTCTTCTTACTCTCTCTTACTAATCTTTTCACCTCTCTCTTTCTTTCTGCATATAACTCTCTCTTCCGCCTCTCAACTTCTTCCACGCCCCTATTTCTCATCCATTCATTGTATGCTTTCTTCTTTTGTGCCACAGCCTGTCTCACCTCTTCAGTCCACCACGCTGTTCCTTGCACCCCCTCTGTCTTCTCTTCCTCCCACACACCACATCACATGCTGCACATATTTCTTCTGTAAATATCCTGCACACACCTTCCACGTCCCCCATCTGCTCCAATTCATATTTGCCCAATCGTTCCTCCACTTCTCTCTTATACTCTGTCTTTTTCTCATCCTCTTGAAACCTTTCCACTCTCCTTGCAACTACTCCTTCCTCTCGTCTTTCCCTTCTTCTATTCCTCCATCTTACTTGGATCCTAATTCTGGCCACCACCAAGTAGTGGTCAGAAAGTCCACTCCCCCAAACTCTATAAGCTTTTGCATCCATTAAACATTTTCGCATCCTTTCATCCACACACACATAATCAATCATTGCCTTCCTTTCATTCAGTTCACCACCCACCCTTCTCATCACTTGCCATGTATACCTGTGGATCATTTTATGCCTGAAGAGGGTATTGGCTATCACCAACCCCCTCCCAGCACAAATGTCCACTAACGCACTGCCATTCTCATCTATCTCAGACTTTAAAGGCAACCTTCAACAATATTATGTAGACTAAGCAAAACCTAAGATGATAAAATTAGTCCTTTCTGAAATGGATAGAGACTAGGGTGACCATTTACACGCATTGACTTGACTTTCCAAAAGTTTATTTTACTTTGATAAATCCGAACCTTAAGCATTTCTTGACCATTTCTTATTATATCAGGGTACTTTCGTGTTAAATAAGTCAAACCAAAAACCAGTTATACTGTGAACTGGCTTGTATCAGCCCAGTCTTTGCTTGCAAGGAGCCCTTGTTCTCCAAAATATTTGAGTTATTTCGCTGTTGTTTCTGATAGTAACTGAACAGTTAAGCGAACGTTCATTCTGCTGGTGCATTAAACGTCAGTTTGTTTATGAAAGAAACGATAGGCTGTTTTTAAACCATTTACACTTCTGGTGATCATTTCACGAACATAATGACTGCTGACTTTCCTATTTTCAACTAAAGAGAACCCTGAGTCAAGAAAATTATTCCTCATAAGCTTTATCGAATGAGAGACTTCATCAAAAGCAAACATCTTTCGATCAGACTCAGCTGGATTGGTGAAAAATGTAATATATATACTAATTTTCAAGGAAATAGAAATCTCATGTTACTTCATCAAAGATCATTAACCAAACCTACTATAAGAAATTCAGCTGCCTGCATCGTAACAGTGATATTGAACAATACTTATTTTGTCATGGCTCTGTCAAAATCATAATACAAAAGCAGTTTCCATGGACTTAATAAACCTCTTACCATGGCACACTGAACACGATGCTTAGGAGCATAAAGAGTGTCAGTTGTTTTGTCATAAGTGCACTCTTGAGCAACATCTGTTTCATCAGACTTAAAACACAAATATAATCGAGGTTGGTCATAGATACAGCCTTGTGTTGCAGGAATTGTATGACAGACAGCAGCATTCTAGGCTCAACACTGAATCTTGATAGCATGGAGACAGATGGCAAGGGAAACTTCACTGTTTTTCGTAAATAATGATAAGCTTTGGGGCTTTAACTCCGGATGGTCAGTGCATTACTAATGTATTTTTTTATTCCAGTTTTTCATTTTTTTTTTTTTTTTTAAATAATGGAATCTATCTGAGTTGGGATAAAGTATGCTTGTAGACTTTTAGTGACGTCTTCGGTAGGTTTTGACACTCCCATATTATACCGACTTTTAAGTATCTCACTGAATCAAGCTCCCTTTTTTTCCCTCTCATATTTCTCCTGAAGAAGCTGACCCCTCTCTTTTATCAGTTCATTTCTTTCTCTTATCCATTCACTTTTTCAGCAACAACTTATCCCTTTCCTTGACTACCTCATCCGAATGGAGTCCAGCAAGGTATTATTTTTGATCGAGTTTGTTTTTGTTTGTTTGATTGTTTTTTCGTTTGTTAGCAACCTTACGGAAAAACGGCTGAATGAAATTACATGAAACTTTCAGGATATATGGGCACTGGTCCCAAAAGAAACTGATTAAATTTTGGAGGTATTCGAGTGACCTTGAAAGGTCAGAGTTTTTCAGAGGGCTGTAACTTGAGAACGGTTGAAGATAGAGATATGTACTATTATGAACATCCGGGAATTCGTAATGTGGGCTTTCATTTGCCAGCAAGACCTTTGACCCTGAACGACCTTGAATGATCAAACTCAAAGTCATGGATGTTCAGGGGATTATAACTCAAAACTGGTTGAAAATAGATATTTACTATTATCAACCTACAAGAAATCCCACATGGTTTTTAATTGGTACCTTGATCTTTGACCATAAGTGACCTGGAAAGGTCAAGCTGAAGGTCACCCATATTCAGGGGGCTATAACTCGAATCTCAGTGAGGATAGAAATATTTACTATTACCATGATATAGCAAGTCTCATATGGGCTTTCATTTGGCAGCATGACCTTTGACCTTGAGTGACTTTGAAAGTCAACCACAAGACCACAGATTTTCAGAGGGCATTAATTGAAAACAATTGCATCCTGTACCCCCTCCACAATATGTCTACCCCCGATGTATATATGTCCCCCCCCCCCAATGCATACATGCCCCCACTAAATTTGCTAGGTCAGCATGCTTTCCCACGCCTGAAGACGGCGTTATTGCATCAGTTGATATCGGGCAGCCGAGAAGGGTAGACTGTTTTACTGTGAGCTTGTAATAAACTCCTTATCTAGCTGTTTGTACACGGAGTTTCTATCACTAAAGTATTGCAAGTTACATTTGGTAGCAGCGGTGTTTCGAACCATCACATTCTGACCGCCTCCTTGGCTTTTTTGTGATACAACAAGATACACGACGTCTCGCATCTGCCAGCCTCGCCCCTCCTCCGTGCCTCTATACCTTGGCTGTGCTTTTCGAGTGTACCATTTTTCTCACCAGTGCTCACCTCTCCAACGCCCGCACCCATACGCCTTGTTCCTGACCGCACGTGTCGCCGTTGCCGACCTACGCACCTGTTGCACCTGTTCCCAGCACCTGTTCCGGACTCATCATAGCTCCTGCCCCCACGGTGCCACTTATCACTGTCTGCCCGCTGTCTGCCCACCACCATTCTCTGCATTTGCAATTCACCAGCTCTACACCTGCCTTGCGCCGACATCTGCCTCACCACCCACCACCGGCCTCCGCCGTCGCCTGCATCTGGTCTGCATTACGGAGCCTCCTAAGACCGCAACTCCCTGCCAGTGATTCATTGTGGCGTCTCTTCTCCTCTCCGCCCAGCTGTCTCTCCACCCCCGCCCCGCCCCGTCGCCCCGCCCCGTCGCCCCGCCCCGTCCCAGCCCAGCTACGCCCAGCCACCCTGCACATCATACATCTCGACACTCCCGTTTCTACTGTGTAACTATAGTATATCTTTCCATTCTATAGAGATTATCCTCGATTTTCTCTACAGATTGGTTATTGTAAATATTCCATCTCATTTCCATTACCCCGTTTTCATCTTCACCTACGTTATTTATTATCCATCTCATCCTTCGCATTTTATTTAAACCATTCATCCCCGCACCTTCATTCATATTTTCACACCTAGTGTATTCCATTCTCTCATTGTTATTTATACATTTCCACCTACGTACTCGTATCCATCTTCATCCTTTCATCTTCCATTGCCGCATTAAATGTCATACTTTCCAGGTCAACCGCTTACCACCAGCCCTCTCGACCCGGAAACATCACCTGCTCATACCCCGTCTGCCGACTCTAACACAATCACTCATTTACGAAGTGGCAGAGAGTACCACCGCCCTGTACCTGAGACTCCCGTTTCACTTCCCACAGAATCACTTACTACCCGTCCTACCCTCGTAAATCCAGATACTTCCTCCTCTACTCCTGCCTCTACTCTCCCTTCTTCTTCCTCTACTCCTTCCACTGTCGTTACTTCTCCTGCCTCCCTTCATACCCCGTCTTGCTCGCCCTTAACTGCCACTACCTTCTCTCTCTCCCACACCTCTCCTGCCGCCACTTCTGCACTTCCAGCCATGGCCAACCCTCCACAGTCTATCTATCTCGACGATGCCAATCGTCCCAAATTTACAGGCCAGGACCCAACTTGGTCTGTCTATGATTTCCTCAGAGAAGTCGAAACCGAAATAAATAATAGACAAATTACTGAGGAATCGCTCAAAGTAGCTTACCTCCTCGGTCGCTTGCATCACGGTAAATCAGACATCGGATCCGCGATCCGTGCAGGACATTTCGATAGCAATCGTACCTTTGCTGATTTTCGTACGGAACTCATCAGCCTTTATTGCCAGCATTCAAATACCGCGTCTCTCATGGGATTCATTAATCTCCTAAACCAACTAGATGAGGACTTGCGCATCCCAGCGCAATATGCCAAGCTCCGCGAAGCTGCCACCACCATGAAAGCAACTAGTAGCGAGATACTTCAATTACTGGTAGGCACGAAATGGTTAGAAGACAAGAATGGCGTTCCAATGCTTTCACTCACCAACTTTGCTGACTTAATTGGTTACCTCAGATTCCTTCACTGGCATACTCCTAAACAGCGAGAGCTAGCCTTAGAAATCGGTTTCAATCCAGGAGATAAAATTATTCAGGTCACTAAAGCCATTCATGAAAGAACAGGTTCGAACTACACGCGTCAGGGCACCACCCAACCCTTGGCCTCTTCAGTCTGTCACATCTCCACTATCCCAGACCAATCTCGCTCCCGTCCCACCACACGCGGCAGACCTGCCACACATCGCTCTCCTACCGCAGGTCGTGATCACTCTAGCGCCTGACGAAACAGACAATCTTCGATTCTTTGCTGGTACTGTGGTCATCCTGGACATTGAGCATCCAGTTGCGACCGTACATACAGACGTCCTCACTCCCAAACCAGACAGCGTCCGCCTTCCCGCTCACGTCGTCCACACTGCAAATACCACAAATCAAGCACGACTCACACCACTGAGGAATGTCATTACCTCAACCGCCCACAGTCGCGGGAAGCGCCGCGCCCGTATCGGACCAATATCACGTAGAACCAGAAACCCAACTCCCCATCCGCCATGTAGGTCCCATAATATCCTCGGGTTTAGTCATTCTCGAAAGCAGTCATGACATACCAACGTCATTCTTCTTGGACACAGGATCTATAGTAAATCTCATCTCCGAAAATTCCTTACAAATTATTCATCGCCATCACAACCACGTCAGTTTCCTAGAACCAACAGACATTCGCCTATGTGGTGTTAACGGCTCAGAGTTTAAGGTTAAGGGAAGAGTCACCCTTGAAGTCAAACTCCACAGAGCTTTGCCCCCTATCCTCATTGAATTTCATGTCACTAATGACTTGCAGTATCCCGCAGATGCCCTTATTGGTTTCTCCACCATGGCACAACATTCCATTGCATTATTACCTGCTTGTGGTAGTATAGACGTTTCTGGATTCCCGGTTTCCACTATGGAATGTCCCCGTCCTGTTCTTACGATCAAATCAGTCCTTCAATTACCTCTGTCCCTATCACTACCAAAAAGTCCAACCCAGCCCAAGCCACCACTATCATCATCTGAGAATACAGAGATCATTCCTTTACTGACTGCGAGCAAGGACATAAATTCCTCAATGTCTCCTGATACATCATCTCAGCCCTCGAACATGGCTCTTCCATCCTCTCCCGACAACACTATCGCTGACTCAGACATGTCTCAGTTACCTACCTCACACAGTCTGAATGATCTTCTCCAACACGCAGAGACGAAACGTACAGTAACGAATACGTGCACAATTTTGTTACCGCATGGTTCACCAAAGTTTCTGTGTTGCCGGTGCGAAAGAAGGAGTGGATGTACTAACCCTACCTGAGACGTGTTGTGTGAATGGCTTGACTTATGAGTCAGCGTGGTGTACAGTCTTAGAGGACAGTTTATGCTACCTGTACTTGCTCAATGTCACAAATGCTCCACTAAAACTTAAAAGTGGTGTAAAGATTGGAGACTTCCTAGTATACCCAGCGGCCGTAAAGGTGTGCCAGGATTCCTCAATTCCTACTATTCAGACTGATGATACACCAATCGGTGTATGTACTATTAACTCTACGGGATCTGCGCTGACGCATTCACCCGATATGCTCTCACATCTCACTTGCACAGATTTCCCAGAACATATGCCTCAACTCCTCGACCTTCTGACCTCGTACAGAAACGTGGTTGCCTTACCCGGTGAACCGATGGGTAGAACAGACCTTGTCAAACATACGATTGAACTACTCCCAGGAACTCAGCCGATTTACATACCAGCGTATCGATTGCCTCACAGCCAGAGAAAGCAAACAGATCAAATGGTACAGAACATGTTAGACCAGGACATTATTGAACCCTCCGTCAGTCCATGGAATAGCCCACTTTTCTTAGTACCAAAGAAGGACGGCAACTTTCGACCAGTAGTCGACTATCAAAAGGTCAATTCTGTCACCGTTCCAGACCGTTTCCCGTTACCTGTCCTCACTGATTTGCTAGAATCCCTTGGTGAAAATAACGTAGTCTTTTCATCTTTAGACCTCCTCAGCGGGTACTGGCAGGTCGAAATGGAAGAGTCCTCTCGCCCAGTTACAGCCTTTAGCACCCCTTCCGGACATTTTCAGTTTAAGAGACTCCCTTTTGGTCTGAGAAATGCTCCCTCCGTGTTCATGCGACTTATCCATTCAGTCTTCAGCGGTATGATGGGACACTCTCTTTTTGCTTACCTAGACGATATCATTGTTGTGAGTAAATCCATCCCTGATCATTTTACCAAACTCCAGCAAGTCTTTGAACGCCTCCAGCTCGCAGGCCTGAAAATCAGTCTCAGTAAATGTGACTTCTTGCGAAAGAAAATCAAATTCCTAGGCCATGTCGTAGATGCACAAGGCATTCATACTAATGAGGATAAAACTAAGGCGATCATTAACTTCCCAGAACCTACCACTACCGATGCTGTACGAAGTTTCCTGGGCCTCAGTGGCTATTATCGTCGCTTTATCAGGAATTACGCGCAGATCGCCGCTCCTCTGACCCACTTACTCAAGCAGAATGTGCCCTTTGTTTGGACTCACGACCAGTCACAGGCTTTCCAAAAAGCTAAAGACAGCTCTTGTAAATGCCCCTATTCTAGCGTTCCCTGATTATACCACACCCTTCCTTCTCTGCACAGACGCCTCAGGCACTGGACTTGGTGCCGTTTTGATGCAACTCGATGAAGCATCAAGGAAGCACGTAATAGCGTATGCTAGTCGCACCCTTACAACTGCTGAACGTAACTACAGTGTCACAGATCTCGAAGCGCTAGCGGTAATCTGGTCCTTGAAACATTTCAGAGATATAGTCTATGGTTATCCACTGCATATCCAAACAGACCACCTTCCACTATGTGATTTGTTCAAGAATTGCAACTTAACAGGTAGACTAGCTAGATGGTCTATCATCATCCAGGACTTTAATCCCACTTTTCAATATGTACCAGGCAAGTTGAATGTAGTTGCAGACGCACTCTCACGTCACGTAGCAGCAGCTATAACATCACTGCAGCCTGAAGTAACTGAAAACACTACACTAACGTCAGAAGTTGTTCGAAACTTTCAACGCCAAGACCCCATGTGGTCCAAAGTCATTTATTTCCTAGAATCTGGCGATGCCTCGACCTTACCTACTCTGCCAGTATCACTAGATGAGTTCATGCTAGATGATGATCTCTTGTACAGGAAAACACTGCTAACAGGCAAAGATATGCCCAATCGTGAAGTACTCCAACTTGTTGTCCCCACTGCCCTGATACCAAAGGTTCTTCATATTGATCATAATACTCCTCAAGCTTCCCACCCAGGTAAAGACCAATGCTTGTGCCAAGCACGTCTCAAATACTATTGGCCAATCATGCGCCGTGATATCAATGCCCACTGTGACTTTGCCTCTCCTGCCACCGCCACAATGGATCAACCGGCTTACCAGCACCTCTCTTACAATACCCAATCCCATCACGACCATGGGAAACTGTCTCAATCGATCTCTTAAAACTACCTCTCACAGAATCTGGCGCTGAGTACTTGTTCGTAGCGGTCGACCACTTCTCCCGCTACTGTGTCCTCGTTCCCCTCTCCGACAAAACCGCGAAGAGCGTTGCCCGTGCCTTTGTAGATCACGTAATTTGCCCATTCAGTACCCCTCATACCATTCTTACTGACAACGGTACAGAATTCAACAATAGCCTTCTCGATGAGATCTGTCGCCACTTTCATATCAGTAAGTGCAATGTCGTGCCTAACCATCCGGCTTCCAATGGCCTTGTAGAACGCCACAACTGTAAAATCTTAGAGTGCCTCAGACATCTAGGCTCCCATAGTTCGTCCTGGGATGACTGGATTCCTCAAGTGGCATCCTCCATCAATAGTTCCATCAATGCATCCATTGCTGAATCTCCCTTCTTCGTCCTCTTTGGCTTTGACAAGGACCTCCCATACTCTCTCTTATCCTCAAAGCCAGAACCCATCTACAACATGGATAATTATGTTAAACTAAAATTGGCCAACTTCCAAACAATCCACCAGTATGTCCAATCCACTTTGGCTTCCTCTCAGGAGGACATGCTGCAGCGCCAACATAAGTCCGCCTCTCCTATCACTATCAATGTAGGCGATCTTGTCTTTGCTCATTCCCATACGCGTTCCTCTAAGTTGGATGACAAATTTACAGGGCCCTACCGCGTCCTCACTCAACAAGGCAACAAATTTCACCTCCAGGACCTGTCCACTAGGGACACCAGATGGGTCCACGTCGATGACTTAAAGCGAGCACCCCGTGGCCTCGTGTTGGAAGAGTCACTTACACAACCTCCTGCCCCCTCTTCCCCTCCTCCCATCCTTCAGTCTACCTTGTCTCCACCTATCCCTCAGTCTCCTTCATCTCCACCTCCACCTGCTCATTCATCAACCAATCAATATCGGTCCAAACTGCACTCTGCCCATCAACCTCTTCACGACCTCCCCCATTAACTCTACCCTGATTTTCTGGGTACGATGTTAGCGATCTCCCTGCTGGCAGTGCTGACCCTCCTGGGGTCTGGGTCAGGTCAGGACGATGGTGGAGTACGTCCCGGGGCCTTGGTCGGCTCGGGAGGCGAGGTAATGCTTATCGACGACATCGCCTCTTTGCGCTACGATCTTGCGCCCCTGGCCGACGTAGCCATTGCCCTACCTGCCTACGCGCAGCAGCTCCACGGAATCAGGAACCATCTCACGGCCCTCATGGGGACACACAACCCGAATGAGTATCTCTATAACCTTTTCCTCCCACTCTCCTGGCAGTTGCAATACATAAGTAACAGATTCACTGAGCTCAATGACACATTTTCCATTCAGACACCCGTGGGTCGTTCTCGTGTGAAACGAGGTCTCTTCGACTTCAGCGGTGAGATTCTGAGTGGCTTGTTTGGCGTTGCTACAGCCCGTGACATTTCTGGCTTCAAATCTGATCTCACTCATTTAGCTTCAGCCCTAGAATCACAACGCCGAGTCATTAAAATCCAACGCACTATGTTACAGAAGCTCACAACCCAACTCAATGAAGTCACGTCCACTCTAAACAATTTCACCGATATCTTACAACGCCACCTTTCAGATCTCAACGTTATCTCTCAGTTCTTCTACCTCAAACTCAACATGGATAATCTCCAACTGGCCGTTGACTCTCTCCTGTCTCAAGTCTCTACCTTGGTTCGTATCCTGGTCGATGCTATCAATGGCCGTGTCACTGCCGACTTAGTACCTGTCTCAGCTCTCCGTTCTGTCCTGGAATGGGCTCACTCCACCTTCGGTCTCTCCCCAGTCCTCCCTTACTCCTCCCTTGAATATTATTCTCCTGTTCTCGAAGCCACTCTTCTCACTACATACGTCGTCTTCCATATTCCTCTCCGTTCTGCCATAACCTTTCACCTTTTCCATGTCATTCCCTTCCCTTTCCGCCTCAACAACTCCTTGTTACAGGTATCTGTTCCTTCAGAATATTTCCTCCTCTCCCATGATCATCTTTCCGTTGCCTTCCTTTCTTCCACAGACCTCCAGCAATGTTCCTCCCTTACTCCGACCTCTCGTCTCTGTGCTGCCCACCTTTTCGCTATCTCCCCTAACAGTGCTACACCCTGTGAGTCTGCTTTAGTTCACAACCATTCCATCTACTCGGCCTGTTCTTTTGTCCCAGCTCCTGACCTCCCGGTCCACCATGCTCACCTCAACCATGTCCAGTATTTCTTCTTTGCTGTTCCCATCTCTGTCACAATCATGTGTCCTGGTTCTTCCGTTCGCTCCGTCCCCACTAGTGGCCTCTACAAAGCACCTGACTATTGTACTGTCAAATCGGAGTCCGTCATCACTTACGCCACTCGCTATCACCAAGCTGTTCGTAAACACTCCTATGACATCTTTCAACCAATCGACATGCCTTCAACCCTACCATCTGCCAACATTACCATCACCTCCCCTCACTTGCGCATGCTCACCTTCCTCAATGACAGTGATTTCATTATGGATCAATTTTCTCTGGCCTTCAGCCGTTCATGGGTTCATCCAACAGTTGTGTTTCCTCCTGTGGTTATCGCTTTCATAGGTTTTCTAGTCATCATCTGTGGAGTGCATTGTTGTGTCAGAAAAATGGAACGTCGACTCCAGGAAATCAGAGTTGCTACAGGCATAGTACGCCCTACACACGACGTAGAAACTCCCCGTACTTAGTGCCCTCGCCTTCCGTGACTACCATTGCCATCTAACAATTAACCACACTGTGAACAGCACTCTGCCTACTAGAAAATGATGGTATTTCTTTCATGCATTACTGAGTGACAGTGTATCCTACAGAAAATACAAAAAAAAAAAAAAAATGAAGGAAGAACAACAATAGAACTCTCATATCTACTCCTTGTTTCTCATGTATCAAACTATTATTGTGTACTTCCCATTATGTTTATATATCCCTTCGACCCTTACTGGATTTGTACCTATTATTCCTTGTATATCTTATATGTATATATCCTTCTAATTCCCTCCCCTCAACATGGCCATGTCTCCCCTACTGCCCCTGTATCATACTTATCCCTTGTACAAACCTCCCCGGTCCTGCCTTACTACTATAATCACCCACCATTTAACTCATGGTGTCCGGAGACACCATCTCAGCTACCCGGGGGAGTAGTGTACCCCCTCCACAATATGTCTACCCCCGATGTATATATGTCCCCCCCCCCCAATGCATACATACCCCCACTAAATTTGCTAGGTCAGCATGCTTTCCCACGCCTGAAGACGGCGTTATTGCATCAGTTGATATCGGGCAGCCGAGAAGGGTAGACTGTTTTACTGTGAGCTTGTAATAAACTCCTTATCTAGCTGTTTGTACACGGAGTTTCTATCACCAAAGTATTGCAAGTTACAATCCTTATCCTAGACATTAACTGTGCACTGACACTAAATGGCACAAACGAGTCAGAATTTAACAGCAATGAAATAACTGCTGTTGGGCGAGGTTTGTTGTGCCTGGCATTACTTATTATTCCAATTCTTTCTTTTTCTTTGTCACTTTTTTCTTTCATCCACTCACTTTTTCAGCAACAGGCTTATCCCTTTCCATTCTCATTTCAAGTCTTTCTTTTTCCCAGTCATTTTTCTCTTTTACCCATTTATTTTTTTTAACTTTTCCAAATGAATCACATCCTTAACTTCTGCTTCCACCTCAATTTGGTGTTGCTGTAAGTTATTCATTTAAGAAAAACTGCGAGATCCTTCATTCTGGGGGCCAATTGTTGTATTCTGTAGCATCAGCATCCAGAAACCTCTTCTTGGGAGCTGTCTCACTCCTGATGTAAGGAGCAGTCGTCACACTAATCTATCTATCTATATACCTAGGCTGCTTCCCCCAAGGAAAGGGAGGTAGCCGAGACAGGACGACACACTCCCCATTTACTCATCCATTCAAACACATTCATTCGCATCTTAGCCCCAAAGGGGAGAACGGACAGATCCTCACCACAACACACCGCACAAGGGTCAACTGTGCAATGCAATCAGTGACATCTGCAGCAGGGCCCGACAGCAGAGCTGGTCACACTAATAACTGAAATAATTATTACAGTCATTAGATCATTCAGAGAAGGAGGAACAGGTGATGAGAAGCAACACGTGGTAAGGAAGGAGCATTAGTAATAATAATAATAATAATAATAATAATAGTAATGATAATAAAAATTATTATGATCCGATTTTTGTATGCTTGTTGGTTTGTTACCATAACACAGCAAAAACTGTGCATGTAGCGCAAATTTTTGTTAGAGCAAGGTACCATTAAAATGTTCCAACTTGAAGAATAGTATTTCCAGGCCAATCAGGCCACCGGTTCCCGACTTATGACTCATTTCTGGCATTTTGTTTCAGATTTAGTATTTGCTTTTCCTGGAGGGGATGGATTCGTCCTCGGTCCGACGTTGAAGTTACCAGCATGACACAAGAAAAGAGAGTGATATGTTTATTGTACTGTATTATCTCTCTCTTGCCTCTCCTTCCTCCCTCCTTACACTCCTAAAACTGTATCATATAACAGTATAGCATACATCATATATACACACTTCATCTAATCCTGTGTTGCTTCGTGAAGAGCATAGGAGCACGGGGCTAGGCAAGTTGGTCTTGACATCAAAGATCAAAATTACCAGCCTCACTCATGGCTGAGTGGCATTACGTGAGCGATAAACCCCAACCATCCCTTGGATATAAACCTTCGTTGGTTCAATCCAATTGGAGCACCTCAATTACCCACTTGACCACTAGGGGCCATAATTTGGTTATATGGTTACCACCTAGCATAGTACATGGTTTCCTGGTGTATAGTTTAATCTATATTATTATGATCGGATTTCTATATTTTGTTGGTTTGTTTGTTACCATAACACAGCAAAAACGGCGCATGTAGCATATATTTTTGTTACAGCAAGGTACCGTTAGAATTCCTGAACTTGAAGAATAAAACAATTTCCAGTACGAGTGGGCCACCGGTTCCCGAGTTATGACTCATTTGTGAAGATTGGAAGTGACGACATTGAATGGATGCCTCCAATATGGATGGGAGACTAAAAGATCCTTAACTTGAAAATATCCGTAGTCTCACATTCCATTGGACTGATGAAAACTGATAATACAAATCGCATACCAACAAGTTTAATAAGTAAAGGATGCAGTTAAATTCTGGAAATACCTCATTTAAATTCAATGAGCAAAATTACTTGCAAGTATCTGGAACAGCAATGGGGACAAAATGTGCATCAAACTATGCCAGTTTCGTGTTAGGATGCTTAGAAAACATTATATTCTCAACTGACATCAAGTTTTGGGAAATTATAGCAGATAAATGAAAAAGAACAACATACGATACCTGAATGATATTTTTATGATATGGGATGAAAGAGATGGACATTTCTCAACAACAATAAACATCATGAATAACCTTGATCCCAAACTAACATTTATTTACGTGTGATACGAATGGAGACGCAGTCACTTTCCTAGACCTAAAACTTATAAAGCTGGATAACAAAATAATTACTGACATCCATTATCAGGAAACTGATACAAAACATTATCTATCCTCAATTCCATCACCCACGACGCAAAAAAAAAAAAAAAAAAAAAAAAAAAAATTAATTTAGCACGAAGGATTTGCAAAGTAGTTTCAGAACCTCAATTAAAGGTGACGTATTTAGTGAACTGGTTATTATTATTATTATTATTATTATTATTATTTTGCAACGTGGATTACGTAGGAGCATATTAAAAATGGCATAGAAAGATCAAAACATATACTGTACTCATAGGCCACCTTCAGGGCACCAGTAAGAAACAGCCAATGGTACACAAACAATACACTAAGGCACCCGCAATAGAAGATATACACAAAGCTGTCTCCCTAATTAAAGCAAAACGACAACCAAGTAATGTAAAAAGAATTTTAACAAAGGCTAAGTTTAATATATATATATATATATATATATATATATATATATATATATATATATATATATATATATATATATATATATATATATATATATATATATATATATATATTGTAAATGCATCACAAAAACTGTTCCTATAATGAGTAAATGGACACTAACAGATGGAAATAATTTTCCAGTTTGAAGACAGGGTACTGCAGACCATGCATCTCTCTACTCTCTCTCTCAGTGTGCTTGAAGGAGTGAGAGGGGCAACATTAACTGCTCCTCGTGCTCCGTTTCTGCTTCCCGTAATCCCATATAATTAATGACATACTGCCTATCTATCTATTGCCAGACGCCTCAATCCCGTTTGGGGTGGCCACAAACAAATCGCCTCCACGTCGCCCTGTCCCCCGTCATTTCACTGCCCTGCTCTCAACTCACACCCCCCTCTCTCATATACCTCTCCACCCCATCCCTCCATCTCATCCTCGGCCTCCCCCTCCCTCTTCCCCCCTCCACCTCACTCACATACACTCTCTTTGTCAGTCTCTCACACTCCATCCTCTCCACATGGCCAAACCACCTCAGTGTATTCCTCATAACGCTTCCTATCACATCCACATCCACACCACAACGCTCTTTTTTATCCTCATTCGTCAGCCTGTCTCTCCATGTGACTCTACAGGCTCCTCTTAAATAACTCATTTCCACTGCTCTCACTCTTGACTTGTGTCTTTCCAACAACGTCCAAGCTTCACTTCCATACGTTAGAGTTGGTATCACAATACTGTCATGTAGTAACTTTTTCACTTCCATGCTTACTTCCCTGTTTCTTATCACTGCTTTCAAAGAACCAGCAACCTTTCTTCCCTGCTGTACCCTTTCAAGCACTTCACCCTCCAAACCTCCATCCTTACTCAGCACACTACCCAGGTACTTAAACGTACTCACATTTTCCAGTTCCTCACCATCCAACCTCGCTGTACATTCACTGACTTCACCTCTCTCAAAGACTATGACTTTACTCTTCCCTACATTCACCTTTAGATTCCGTTTCTTACACACTCTCCCAGACTCATCCACCAAGCCTTGCAGCTCCCCTTCGTCTTCACTCAACAACACAGTATCATCTGCAAACAACAGTACAGGGAGTTTCTAAACACTATCCTCTCTAACCAGGGCCACTCCAACATCCACTACCCTACCTTGTACCTGTTTTATTACCCCATCCATGTACAGATTGAACAACCATGGAGACATGACACATCCCTGTTTCAACCCAACCTTCAAGGAGAAAAATTCACTTAGTTCACCATCCACACGCACTGCAGCCTTAGCACCTTCATACATACTCTTCACAGCATTCAACAACTTCCCATCTACTCCATATATTCTTAATACTTTCAAAAATCCTTGTCTATCCACCCTGTCATATGCTTTCTCCAAATCCATGAAAACCGCATACAACTTCTTTCCCTTCTCTAGAAACTTTTCCACTAAAGATCTAAGAATGAATATCTGATCTACACAACCTCTTCCCTTCCTAAAGCCTCCCTGTTCGTCTCCAACTAATTCCTCTGTTCTTTCTCTAACTCTGTCAATAAGTATCCTACCATATGTAATGACATACAACTGTTTAACTTTAATATATTTCTGTGGCCTAGTCGTGCCCTTTGAATGGCCCGTCAAATATAGTGAACACTATTCCAGTAAATCTGTTCACACAAAGACACGCACAGACCGAAATCTGACCTTGGCCTGTGACATTTAGTTTTGACTAATTGTTCTTAAAACTGAATCCATTCGGTGGTCTTTTTTTTTTTTTTTTATGTGACCGACTCTGGGCATAGGCTTCATAGCCTGCTTTCAAGGCCCAGTAGTCCTCCTACATACAGTGCACCTCTACATGTCACCACTTCGGCGCTAACACCCACCGTCCATATTGAATACATGCTAGGGCTGTCTCATACAGGACTGGTGTATTATTAGTGGGGGTATTTTTACGACATGTCGACGGGTCTTCTGGTAGATCAGTAGAGTCTGATATTTATGAAATTCAAATCCTTAAACTGTTCCCCGCCCTGGCGGGATTTGAACACGGGTCCGATAGGACTGCAGGCCAACTCTTTACCGATTGGGCGCCTCAAAGAAGTTTGGTTCAGATCAAATAAAAACTTAGTTGACCTTCCCATGTAACCTCAGAATTTAGCTTTTCTGCCTTACGTTGACCTTTGACTGATTGTTGACTAATTATTGGAGAGCGAGAGACTAACGAGGAGGGTGTATGCGAGTGAGGTGGAAGGGGAGAGAGGGAGAGGAAAACCGAAGATGAGATGGAGGAATGGAGTGGAGGGAGAGAGAGAGAGAGAGAGAGAGAGAGAGAGAGAGAGAGAGAGAGAGAGAGAGAGAGAGAGAGAGGTGAGCTGGGAAGAGGGCAGTGAAATGGCATGAGACCGGGCGACATGGAGGCGATTTCTTTGTGGCAACCCTTTACGGGATTAAGAAGTCTGGCGAGAGGTAGATAGATAGATAGATAGATAGATAGTTCTCAATAGTGAATCCGTTTACTTCAGCCTTTCCACCAAATTAGTGAAATGAGATTTAAAAAAAAAAAATCTGACTGACTTAAAAAAATAAATAAATAAAAAAATCCCTAACTGAGTCTCAACCCTTGCACCTAGTCTAGTTCAAAATCATGTCAAAACTGTTTCAGTTTATCATTCACACACACAGGTCGAACTTCAACATTGCCTTATGACATTGACCATTTACTGAGTGTTTTAAGTATAGTTCACCACGTTCTTCCCTCACCCTCATCCCATCCCCAACTTTGGTCTAAACTGGATAAAAACTGATTCAGGCGATTTTCCTGGATCAATTTTTGACCATGACTTTTGACATTTGTTTTCAAAAACAAGAATTTCGTCATGGACTGTCCCTCAACACTTACACCAAGTTTAGCTAAGGTCAGACAAAAACTACTCCATCTATTTTATAACACACACACACACACACACACACACACACACAATTTGCTCCAAGCACAAATACTCGTTGTCGGTCCACGAGTGCAAGTATAGTTACCGCATTATAATCGAAATAAAGTGGATACCCACTTTAGTTTGAGGTAATTTCTTACAATCTGAATAAATTTTCGTGGCGGTAACTAGCTACGAAGGCTATCCAGTGACTGAATGGAGAAGTGGTGCTTGTATCAAACCCTTTCAGCACAAAGAAACCTCTCCTTAACTTAATTCAATCGTTCATCGGTAGCAAGAATGCCGTTTAATACGTGAGCAGTCACTGCTCTTCTGAAATGCCTACATGCTAGTAGTTACCTCTGGAAAAGGCTTCCTCAGTCTGTATATCCCCCTGCTAACAACTTTGAATCTTTAAAACGCAATGTGTCCAACCATTTTAAAAATAAATGGTGAGAAGAACAAATTTATGCAGACTTTCAAGTTAAAAAAAGAAACGCAGAGTTTCTCTCACTTCATAAAAATGATTTGGTCTCGCTTGAACATAATATCCGAGTGCAACTATGTCAAAAATATCTATAATCAAGATAATGTTGAACCATTTGACTGTGTGGATAACGTTTAGCTAAACAAAATCATATGTTAGTAGTTTGAATAAAATGCATAATATTACATTCGTTCATCCCAGCGAAGGGAATTGAGTTTTACTTTTTGACATTTCAAAAAGAAATGTCATACGGATAAAATAATCATTTTTCTTAGATATTTTGTTGCTATTTTCATGTTATCTGGATAATTATTTAGGTATGCAGTTAGGCAGCACCGTGACCTAAATACAAAGAAAATGGAAGCATAAAGAGCTGGATGTGTTGAGGTGAGGTGAATGACCGAGGCTGAGGAGGGAGGAAGACCAGGGAGGTTAGTGAACAGCGGCTGGGGCAAGTGTGACCTACATTTCGTTGCTGGTTAATATCGTGTACACACTCACAAACACACACATACACACAGTGAGAGAGAGAGAGAGAGAGAGAGAGAGAGAGAGAGAGACAACAGACAGACAGACAGACAGAGACTGACAGAGGGGGGGGAGGGAATGGGAAAAACGGAAGAGGAAGGGCCATAATGGAAAAAAAAAAATGCTGATTGAAGGGGAAGGTAAACAGGCGGAGAGATATTATAGAGAAATGAAAAGTCGAAGTCGAATAAAGAGGAAGGTCAACAGACGGAAAAGAGATATTGCAAAGAAATAAAAACTTTAAGTATGAGTGCGTAAAATCTGCGGAAGAAGGATATAGAGACCCATAAAAATTATATATAAAGGGGGAAAATAGTTGCAGCTGATAGATGCAGAGGGCGGTAAAGAAAACGTCCAATTATGACGTCCGTTCGCCTCGGTTTTCTGATAAAGACATACAATAACCCGGACGGGCAGAGCCACTTATTCTTGCTGCCACGAAACGTCACCTTTGCATGGAGCTCTGGTGGTAAAACCGTTAATGAATACGATATCTACCCATACAAGTTTGTAAAGCCTCTCCCAAGCTGAATGAAATCGTCTGATAACAGGAAGAATAAAATATAATCAAGTAGGAACACACCAAGAGCGCAACATCCGCGCCATCCAACTAGTCTAAGGGCCGAATAAATGACTGCCCTGTGATATATATCTCTGATACATAACTCCCAAAATCGAATATTCGTTCTTGCCTAATTATTAACCCATTCACTGAATATGTTTCAAATTCGATAAAAACTAGAGTTCTTTTGCCAGTTGAACTTGACATTTCATATTTTCCTGTGACCTACGCCTCTGACAGATTGATCTCAAATCCGAATGTCTGTATCCTTGTACTAACCTGAACTCATTCACAGAGCAGTCCTTACTGGATAAAAATTGTTTAAGCCGGCCTTTCCACGTATCCTTGACCTTTGACCTGTTGTTCTAAGAAATGATGAGTGGTTCTCAATTCATCCACCAATTTTGATTCAAATTATATAAAAATTGTTTTGGTTTCTTTTTCACATACAAACAAGTAGGCTTGAACTTTAACCTAGCTTGGTGACCTTCCCAATTATTGGTTGTTCTCGAAACAGTTCTTGTCTGAACCTTATTCCTTAAACCCACTTTGGTTCAAATCAGATCAAAACTATATTAGCTGACCCTGTCTTTGACACTGGCGTTTGACGTTTCCGTGTGATCGTCACAGTTATTCTTGATTTATCCTAAACCATTTAACAAATCTTGATCAAAATCCGATAAAAACGCCTTAAGTTGACTTGCACCGTTACCTTCATCGTAGACGTTGTCTTAGAATGAAATGGGATATCTCTTTGGCAGACGGTTCGGTTATAACTAGATCAAAATGGTTTTAGTTATTCAGTTAACAAACACACATATGGGTCAGACTTTGATCTTACTATTAAATCATTATCACCGATTGTATGTTCTCAAAACTCATCCACTTCATTTTTGCCATACCCAAAAATTTTGCCTGAAATTTGGCCAAAAAAAAAAAAAGTTGATTTTGTTAGATCAAGATTTGACATAGCACTATGACCCTGACCTCTGACATAATATTCTTAAAAACAGTGAATTTCCTTGCAGGCTGTCCCTCCACTCTTATATCACCCTAGGCTAAAGTACATAAAAACTGCTATTTTGTTAAAACACACACACACACACACACACACACACACACACACACACACACACACACACACACACACACACAGGGAAACTATTCTGAGGATGCGAGTTCCAAAGAGATGCAGTTCAGGAAAAAAACTAATTCTGGTAGAAGTTCTGCAATATGGCGGTATGACAGTCCAGTCATGAGTGCAGCACGGGGGAAGGAATGGAGAGGTGGCACAATGGATGCAACTTCGTCTGGGCATATGCAATAAAAGTATCAGTAAAATAATGCAAGGGAGGCAGCATTCTTTTTTTACTTGTAGAGGAGGTAGGTCATTTCTAACAGCAGGGTTATTAATAATTCTTGCAGCTTTGTTCTGAATTTGGTCCAGTTGTTGCAGTGCAACTTCTCCACATCCACTCCAAAAGGCTGAGAAATATTCCAGCTGAAAGTGCACATGACTTTTGTAAATTATAGCTTACTGCTGAGATTGTGGATTATTGTACAGAATCCAAGTTTCTTTGAAGCGGTTTTAGCAAGCGATCTAACATGAAAGGTCCAGCTGAGGGCATTGTTAAATGAACCACCTGGAATTTCAGTACTATTAGAGATATGAATAGGAGAATTATGGCACCGAAAGCAAGACAGTGTTAGTTTGGTCCCATTGAGTAATCTTAAATAAGTCTTGATTTATGGAGATTGCTGTACTGAGTTGTGCGTTAGAGATATTAAACTTTGTGTATGGGTGTTTTAAGTGTGAATGAACTGTGAAGTGTTGAGTCATCTGCATATGAGTGAATGGGATTATGAGTGACAGACTGTAGCACCAGTCAAGCAGGGCAGTACTCCCAAGGTGGATGGAAAGCTGATGACAGGGAGAGCTGGAGCTCCCGTTTCATCAGCCCTCGGGACTAGGTACCGACCATCCCCCTTTGCTGAACTTATTCAGTGTCTCAGTAACACAGAGAGTAGACCAGCATGCTCTCCAATACAAGTTTCTCCAACTATCAACACCAAACTACATGCACAGTAAACACCACACTTCCTTTTCAAAATTTTCAAAAATGGCGTCAGATAACATAGCCTCGGAGTCCCCGGGCGGGGGACCATAAATGCCGCCATCTTCAGCCCCTCTTCCGGTGACGACTCAAGGTGCCTGGAACCACTGTCTGACTCTCTTCTTCATTTCTGCAACATTCGTGGCCTTTCCTCTAACTTTCGCTCTGTTGAGCACAACCTCTCCTTCTCTAAACCTCACCTTCTCTTCCTAACTGAGACTCAGCTGTCTGAGGCAACTGACAGCAAACCCTTTTCTGTATCCTCCTACTTTCTCTATACTCATTTCAAAGCCAAAGGTGGTTGTTGTGTATATATACGCAACAACTTATCTTGCTCTCATGTTCCTGAACTCGATTCCTCTGAATTCTCTACACTCTGGCTTCGGCTTTCCTGCCATTCTCTGACTAAATATATCTGTGCTGTTTACTTATCTCCTAATTCTACTGACTATCAAAAATTCTTTGACTATCTTACTTCTACGATGGAACACATTCTATCCATCTCTCCTTTCTCTGAAATCTCCATTCTTGGAGATTTCAATGTCCACCACCACCTTTGGCTCTCCTCTCCTTTCACTGATCCACCTGGTGAATTAGCCTACACCTTTTCTATCCTTAACGACCTAGAGCAGCTTGTACAGCACCCTACCCATATCCCTGACCGCCTTGGAGAGAGCTCCAACATACTTGATCTCTTCCTTACAACTAATCCTTCTCCTTACACTGTTAATCTTTTCTCTCCGTTGGGCTCCTCCGATCATAACCTTATCACCTTAACCTGTCCTATCGCTTCGGTAGAGCCTGCGGACCCTTAAAAAAAATGTCGTCTCTGGCACTTTGGAGCTGCAGATTGGGAGGCCCTCAGGCAGTACGTCTTTGATTTTCCCTGGAATGATTATTGCTTTCATGGCCGTGAACCATCTGGGTGTGCCTTGCACATTACGGAGGTTATTCTCTTGGCCATGGAAGCATACATTCCTTTCTCATATCCTTTGACTAACGCAAGAAAGCCTTGGTTTAATCACGCTTGTTCTAATGCTGTCCGCAACAAGGAGAGGGCCTATAAAAGGTACCGAAGCCAACCCACCCCTGAATCACATCTTTTATACATTTCTGCCCGGAATCTTGCTAAGTTTGTTCTTCGCTCTGCTAAAATTAATTTCGTCCGTACAAAATGTTCTCAACTCTCCAACTCGAACTCTTCCTGCTCCTTTTGGCACCTTGCCAAAAACCTTTCTAACAACTTTACCTCATCATCCTTCCCTCCGCTTTTCTACTCTGATGGCTCTGTAGCTATTTCTTCTACTGATAAAGCAGATCTCTTTGCTCAGACTTTCTCCACCAATTCCACCTTGGTGCTGTTCCTCCATCACTTCCCCCTTCTGACTTCCTCATGGCTAACATTATAATTTCTTCAGCTGATGTATGTTCTGCCATTGTTGGCCTCAGTACTAATAAGGCATATGGGCCTGATGGAGTCCCTCTTGTTGTTCGCAAGAACTGTGCTTCTGTGCATACACCCTGCCTAGGCAAACTCTTTCGCCTTTGTCTGTCAACTTGTACCTTTCCTTCTTGCTGGAAGTTTGCTCTCATTCAGCCAGTCCCAAAGAAGGGTGACCATTTCCAACCCTCTAACTATCGCTCAATTGCTTTAACATCCTGTATCTCACAAGTTTTTGGGTCTATTCTTAATAGAAAAATGTTAAAGCATCTTTCCTATCACAACCTTCTTTCTGATCGTCAGTATGGGTTCCGTCAGGGACGCTCCACAGGCGATCTTCTCACCTACCTTTCAGACTCCTGGCCATCCTCATTTCGAGACTATGGCGAAACCTTTGCCATTGCCCTTGACATCTCAAAGGCTTTCGATCGAGTCTGGCATAAATCTTTAATTTCCAAACAGCCCTCTTATGGTTTCTATCCTTCTTTCTGTGCCTTCATCTCTAGCTTCCTTTCTGGTCGTTCTGTACCCGCTGTTGTAGATGGCTATCGTTCTTCTCCTAGATCTATTAATAGTGGTGTTCCTCAGGGCTCTCTCCTATCACCAACTCTCTTCTTTTTATTCGTCAATGACCTTCTAAGCTGTACATCTAACCCTATCCACTCATACGCTGATGACTCCACCCTTCACCTTTCCATTCGATTCCCACAACGTCCATCTCAGCAGTTACTTCAACAGGGAAGGGATGAGGCTATGGCACACCTTATGTCTGACTTGGCTCGTATCTCTGACTGGGGTAAAAATAATCTAGTTGTTTTTAATGCATCAAAGACTCAGTTTTTGCACTTATCAACCCGACAAAATCTTCCTTCTTTGCCCCTGCACAATTGTTGACTCTATACAGGGGTTTTATCCGCCCCTGTGTGGAGTACAACTCTCATGTGTGGGGAGGCTCCCCACGTACAGCTCTTCTCAATAGGGTGGAGTCAAATGCTTATTGTCTCATCAACTCTCCCCCTCTTACTGACTCCCTTCAACCTCTGTCTCTTCGCCGCAGTGTTGGATCTTTATCTCTTTTCTATCTCTACTTCAATGGTCACTGTTCCTCTGAACTGTATGCATGCATTCCTCCACTTCTACGACGGGTGCATAGCAACCGTCTAGCAGCAAACTCTCGCTCCTTTTCTGTCCAACTCTCTAATGCAAGAGTTAACCGTTACTCCCAGTCCTTCATTTATGCAACAGGTCAACTCTGGAACTGTCTCCCTCTGTCTGTATTTCCTGCTTCCTATGATCTCCAGTCTTTCAAACGCAGTGTGTCCAGGCATCTCGAAATGAATGGATCTTGAATTTGGCTCTCTCTTGTATTTAGTTTTTCTCTTGGAAGGAACAGTTTTGCGGGCTCATGGCCTTTGGTTCCTTCTTCCTCACATTAAAAAAAAAAAAGATAAGAGATCATTAAAATGAAACAGGAATAGGCTTGGAGCCATGAGTGATCCCTGTGGCACGCCGGCATTAATCGAGTGGAAATTGGAATATACATCATCTACTTTTATCTTTCTACCAGTGAAATATGAGGTAATAAGTGGAACAAGTATGATCGGCCACAGCAAGGGAGTTTGGATGGCAGGGAACGGTGCCATACTCTGTCAAAGTGTTGGAAATATGAAGGTCTACTGCCTGGGTTTCTCCATGATAGTCAATTGACTGATGGATGGTAGGAGTCAGGAGATAGAGTATTTCAACAGTGGATCTTTCGTGGCGAAAACCATACTTTCTGTCATTAATTAAATTGTTGCATATTAATTACAATCCTAAATCGCTTATCAAGAGAAGATATGATAGCTATTGGTTTGTAATCATAGGGGTCAGAGGAACTTTCTTTCTTTGGAATTGGGTGGATATTAGCTACTTTCCAAGAATTAATGATTGAAAAGTACGTATGCTTAGTCTGAATAACTTAGATCAGAAGCAAGGTCTGGTGGACAAAACGACAGGAGGAATTCCATCTGAACCTGAAGCTTGTTGGCTGGTTACTTGTCTAGGATGCAGCAATTTCGGAAGAGTCAAGTTCTTGTACAGAGACGTTCTGACTGAGTTCCTCTAAGGTAGAATTTCTGGCAAACTTACTGACAAGGTAGTTCTCTTTTCCACACGGGGAATTTATAGCATTACCATCCGAAGACTTTAGTAGAGAAATGGGTGATGACTTGTTAAAGTTATTATTGAAAGAACTGAGAGTTGACCAGAATATTATACTGTCATTTGGATTAATAGTTTAATAGTTTTGCATGCTTTATTGTGAAGAAAAATTGATTTAGCTAGATTTCTTACTGCTTTTGCATGGCTTCTAGCAATTTTAAGTTTAATGAGGGATTCAGATGATATTTTCAAGAAAAGTTATATGCTAAGAACTTTTGGGTCGTTGCTCTGGCACAGTTGCTGTCAAACCATTCTGGGGAGTCCGATCTTTTAGTAAACTGTAGACTGGTTATGGGCAGTTCCATACCAGCTTGCATCAAGTCATTAATGTGGGACTCAGTAAAACTGATGTCAGTGGAGACGAAAGACTGCCATGGAATATGAGCAAAATAATTTATAAATACTGTCAGGGTGACATCCAGTCACCCTGACAGTATTAGAATAGGGAGGTTTAGGGCAACTGACTAATGGGGCATTGATGAGAATGTGGTCGGAGGATCCAAGTAGTGACAATACTTCTTTACTGTATTGATCAGGATTATTTGTAAGTAATAGATCCAAGTGATAGGCGTTGTGATCAGGATTATCTGGTATTCTGGTTGGTTGTTTTACCAATTGCTTGAAATTAAACGGTTCTGCAAACAGCTCGCAATCTAGACATATATATATATATATATATATATATATATATATATATATATATATATATATATATATATATATATATATATATATATATATATATATTATCAGCCGTTTGAGTATCCATTGCAGGACCGGCCTATCCCGACCAAAGTTGGGACGATACAGCCAATGTATCTCTAGCAAGTGGCTTAGGCTGTCTGGTAGAGATTGTATGTAGGGTGAGAAGTGCTTGTAAGTGTAATTGTAGTGTTGGAGTGGCTTTGGATGTGTGTGTAGTCTGTGAACCAAGTGTAATCGGCCAGCGCAAGCCGACTGGGTGCAAGCATACTTTACAGTCAGCGACACTGGTTCAACCACAGCACCCCTTGTGTCTGCCAATGCAGTACGTGGCCGGGTGAACACTCCCAAAGTTTATTACACTGGCGGGGCGCAAATCCTGGTCCACCCATGTACGAAATGCACACTCTACCGCTGTACCACAGATTCATATATATATATATATATATATATATATATATATATATATACACCGCATTAACGAACATCGAAAAGTAGGTCACAGTTACCTCGCCCACAGCTCATTCACCTCCCCGGTCCTCCGCCCTCTTCTGCCTCGGTCATTCACCTCACTTCAACACACATAATTCCTTATGCTTCCATTTTCTTTGTGTTTGGGTCACGGTGCTACCTAACTGCATACCTAAATAATGATTCAGGTAACCTGAAAATAACAACAAAATAGCAACGAAAAAAGAATATTATATTCGTATGATATTTCTTTTTGAAATATCAGAAAGTAAGAATCTCAATTTCCTTCCCTGGGATGAACGAATATATGCATTTTATTCAAGCACTTGACATACGATTTTGTTTAGCTGAACGTTATCCAAACAGTCAAATGGTTCAACATTATCTTAAATATAGATACTTTTGGCATAGATGAACTCAGATATTACGTTCAAGCGAGACCAAATAATTTTAATTAAGAGAAGTTCAGATTTCCCTTTTTCAAAGAAGAGCCACAGCGTGAAAGTCTACATAATTTTTTTTTAAACCATTTATTTTAAAATGGCTGGACCCATTGCGTTTTAAAGACTCGAGGTTGTTAACAGGGGGATATACAGACTGAGGAAGACATATCAATAGGTAACTTTTTTTTATGCAAGGAGGAAGGAATCAAAGGCCAGGAGCCCGCAAACCGTTCCTTCCAAGAAAAAAAAAAAAAAAACTATAAAAGTAAGCCAAATTCAAGATCGGTTCATTTCGAGATGCCTGGACACACTTCGTTTGAGGGATTGGAGACCATAGGAAGTAGGAAATACAGACAGAGAGAGAGACTGTTCCAGAGCTGACCTGTTGCATAAATGAAGGACTGGGAGTAACGGTTAACTCTTGGATTAAGGAGTTGAACAGAAAAGGGACGAGATTTGTTGCTAGACGGTTGCTATGTGCGTGTCGTTGGTGGAGGGATGCAAGCTGACAGTTCAGAAGAGTAGTGACCATTGTAGTAGCGATAGAAAAGAGATAAAGATGCAACAGGGCGGCGAAGAGACAGAGGTTGATGGGAGCCAGTAAAAGGAAGAGAGTTAATCAGACGAGAAGCCTTTAACTCCACCCTGTTGAGAAGAGCTTTATGTGGGGAGCCTTCCAACACATGAGAGTTGTACTCTACACAAGGGCGAATAAAACCCGTGTATAAAGTCAACAACAATACAGGGGTAAAGATGGTATAGAGTCGGCTTAGCACCCCTAATCTCTTGAAAGCAGATTTTACAAGAGATGTAATAAGATCTTTCCAAGATAAGTCTTGAGAGAACGAAACCCTAAGTATGATTAAGAATGATGCAGATGATGCAGGACTGAGCGAGTAGGTATTTCGAGGAGCAGTGACTGCTCACTTATTAAACGACATTCTTGCTACCGATGGACGATTGAATTCAGTTAAGGAGAAGTCACTTTGTGCTGAAAGGGTTTGATACAATCTCCATTTCTCCATTCAGTCACAGGATAGCTTTCGTAGCTAGCTCCCGCGACGAAAATTTATACAGCTTGTGAGAAATTTCCTCAAACTAAAATGGGTATCCACATCATTTAGATTATAAACTGGTAACTATACTTGCACTAGTGGACCGACCACTGGAATTTGTGCTTTGAGCAAATGTGTGTGTGTGTGTGTGTGTGTGTGTGTGTGTGTGTGTGTGTGTGTGTGTGTGTGTGTGTGTTAACAAATTTCCAATTTTTATATATTTTAGCCTAGTTTGATATTAGGATGGAGTTACAGCCGGGAGGAAACTTGTTTTTATGAATAATATGTTAGAGGTGTCCAGATCATAATGCTAGGTCAGATGTTGACCTAACAAAATCATTATTATTAGTATTTTATTTTATTTTATTTTTTTTTTTGCGGCCAAATATCAAGCAAAATTTTTGGGTATGGCAAAAATGAAGTGGATCAGTTTTGAGAACAGTCAGTCAGTGGTCATGATTAAATAGTAAGGTCAAAGTGTGACCCACATATGTGTTTGTTAATAGAATAATGCAGACCGTTTCGATCTACTTTTACCCGAACCGTCTACCAATGAGATTTTTTTTTTTTTTTTTGAAGACACAGTCTAAGATGAAGGTCCCCGGACAAGGTTAATTTAAGGCGTTTTTATCGGATTTAGGTCAAGATTTGTTAAATGGTTTAGGATAAATCAAGAATAACTGTGACGATCACACGGAAACGTCAAACGCCAGTGTCAAAGACAGGGTCAGCTAATATAGTTTTTATCTGATTTGAACCAAAGTAGGTTTAAGGAATAAGGTTCAGACGAGAACTGTTTCGAGAACAACCAATAATTGGGAAGGTCACCAAGCTAGGTTAAAGTTCAAGCCTACTTGTTTGTATGTGAAAAAGAAACCAAAACAATTTTTATATAATTTGAATCAAAATTGGTGGATGAATTGAGAACCACTCATCATTTCTTAGAACAACAGGTCAAAGGTCAAGGATACGTGGAAAGGCCGGCTTAAACAATTTTTATCCAGTAAGGACTGCTCTGTGAATGAGTTCAGGTTAGTACAAGGATACAGACATTCGGATTTGAGATCAATCTGTCAGAGGCGTAGGTCACAGGAAAATATGAAATGTCAAGTTCAACTGGCAAAAGAACTCTAGTTTTTATCGAATTTGAAACATATTCAGTGAATGGGTTAATAATTAGGCAAGAACGAATATTCGATTTTGGGAGTTATGTATCAGAGATATATATCACAGGGCAGTCATTTATTCGGCCCTTAGACTAGTTGGATGGCGCGGATGTTGCGCCCTTGGGGTGTTTGTACTTGTTTATATTTTATTCTTACTGCTATCAGATTGAAAGATGAGTTGAACAGTGAATGATCAGGAAAATGGTAGTGTGGAGGAGGAATGGCAGTTGTTTAAGAGTGCTGTGGTGGGGCATGCGGAGGAGGTGTGTGGTGTGAGACGAGTGGTTGGTGGTGTAAGAAAAGGCAGTGAATGGTGGTGCGAGGAAGTAAGTATGGCTGTGGCTGAGAAGAGACATGCATATGAAGTGTGGCTGCAGAGGAAGGATGAGGTGTCATATGAGAAGTATAAGGGAAAGAGGAATAGGGCGAGAAGGGCTGTGCTTGATGCTGATAGCAAATGAGAGGTGAAGTGGGAGGTTGACTGAGAATTTTCAACAGAATAAGAAGACGTTTTGGAAGGAGGTGAAAGGGGTGTGAAAGGGAGAGTCTGGGAAGGAAGAGCAAGTAAAAGCAGAGGATGGAAGGATGTTAACTGAGATGGATGCAGCAAGGAAGAGATGGGCGGAGTATTTTGAAAGATTATTATATGTAGAAGAGGAAAGGGAGACTGAGATTGTGGCGGATGGAAGGATGGAAGGAATAAACGTGTTTAGAGAGTTGAATGATTCTTTGATCATGAAGGAGGAAGTGCAGGAGACAGTAAAGATGAAACCGGGGAAAGCTGCAGGTATGAATGGGTGTGCTGTGGAATGCCTGAAAGGTGGCGGAGCGACTATTGTTGACTGGTTAGTAAGATTGTTGAATGTGTGGTTTGTGAAAGGTATGGTGCCAGTTGACTAAGCAAGTGCTTGTGGGGTCCCGTTGTATAAAGTTAAGGGTGAGAAGTATGATTGTACTAGCTTTAGGGGTATAAGTCTGTTGAGTGTTGTAGGTAAGGTGTATGGTAGAGTGTTACTTAAGAGAGTTAGAGAGGGTACAGAGGGAGTGACTGGTGATGAGCAGTGTGGCTTTAGGAAAGGGAGGGGATGCGTGGATCAGGTGTTTGCTGTGAGACAGATGTGTGATAAGTATTTAGCGAAAGGTAAGGATGCGTTTTGGGCGTTCATGGATTTAGAGAAAGTGTATGATAGAATTGATAGGGAGGCTTTGTGGACTGTTTTAAGATTGTATGGACTTGATGGTAGGTTACTAAAAGGAGTGAAAAGTATGTAGGTAAATAGTAGACCGTGTGTAAGAGTGGGAAATACTGTGAGTGAGTGGTTTCCCGTGAGAATGGGGTCGCGGCAGGGATGTGTGATGTCGCCTTGGTTGTTTAAATTTTATATGGATGGTGTTGTAAGGGAGGTGAATGCAATTGTGTTTTGTGGAGGTCTGAGTCTGGTGAATGTTGATGGCAGAGAGTGGAACCTGAAGCAGCTGCTGTTTGCAGATGATACTGCACCGGTGGTTGATTCAGAGGAGAGATTGAGACAGTTGGTAGAGGAGTTTGGAAGGGTGTGTGAAAGGAGGAAATTGAAAGTAAATGAGAATAAGGGTAAAGTGATGAAGTGTAAGAGGTTGGTAGATGGTAGGAAGATGAATATAGTTTTGAATGGTGAGTTGCTTGAGCAGGTAGAGTGTTTTAAGTGTTCAGGGTCGCATGTTGCTGTGTATGGAAGAATAGATGCAGAAGTGAAGTTTAGAATGAATGAAGTAGGAAAGGTGCTGGGAGGAAAGAAAAAAGTGTTTAGATGTCGTTCACTTAGAATGGATGTAAAGAGAAGGCTGTATGAGGGTGCTGTGGTACTGACTGCGTTATATGGGGCTGAAACATGGAATATGGGTGTAGCAGAGAGGGAAAGTTTGAGTGTAATGGAGATGAGGTGTCTGAGGAGTGTGTGTGGAGTGACGCATATGGATCGAGTGAGAAATGATGAAGTGCAAAGGAGAACTGGAGTTGTTCGGGAGATGGCTGATCGAGTTGAGCAGAGGGTGTTACAATGGTTTGGGCATATGGAGAGAATGGATAATGAGCGAGTGGTGAAAAAGATAACTAGGTTTGATGTGAGAGGTGTAAGGCTGATAGGAAGACCACGAATAGGATGGATGGACAGTGTGAAGAGAGCTTTGGATGCGATTGGATGTTGAGCAAGGAAGAGTGGCTGTGCGTGATAGAAATGAATGGAGAGAAATTGTGAAACAATAAAAGATGACGCAGCCCTGAGGGGATATTCTCCCTCATTTATCTGATCAGCCGAGATGAAAATGAATGTGTCTGAGTGGATTAATAAATTGAATGTGTGTCGTCCTGTCTCGGCTACCTCCCTTTCCTTGAAGGAAGCAGCCTAAGGTATATATATATATATATATATATATTTTATTTTTATGTGCTCGACTCTGGGCATAGGCTTCTCAGCCTGCTCCCAAGGCCCAGTAGTCCTCCTACATATCGTACACCTCTACATGTCACCACTTCGGCGCTAACACCCACCGTCCATATTGATACATGCTAGGGCTGTCTCATACAGGACTGGTGTATTGGTATTAGCGGGGGTATTTTTATGACATGTCGGCGGGCCTTCTGGTAGATCGGTAAACTCTGCCGTAATGAAATTCAAATCCTTAAACTGTTCCCTGCACCAACGGGGATTTGAACCTGGGTCCGGTAGGACCGCAAGCCACCTCTCTGCCGATTGAGCCACCGCCTCCCCCATGATAGATAGATAGATAGATAGCTATTAGACGATTTCATTCAGTTCGGGATAAGCTTTACAAACTTGTATGGGTAGTTATCATATTCATTAACCGCATACCACTAGAGCTCCTTTCCAAGGTGAGTAATATCGTTTCGTGGCAGCAAGAATAAGTGGCTCTGCCCGTCCAGGTTATAGTATGTTTTCATCAGAAAACCGAGGCGAACGGACGTCATAATTGGACGTTTTCTTTACCGCCCTCTGCATCTATCAGCTGCAACTATTTTCCCCCTTTATATATAATTTTTATGGGTCTCTATATCCTTCTTCCGCAGATTTTACGCACTCATACTTAAAGTTTTTATTTCTTTTGCAATATCTCTTTTCCGTCTGTTGGCCTTCCTCTTTATTCGACTTCGACTTTTCATTTCTCTATAATATCTCTCCGCCTGTTTACCTTCCCCTTTAATCAGTATTACTTTTCCTTTAGGACCCCTTTCTCTTCCGTTTTTCCCAATGTTCCTTTAGTTTTTCATCCCCCCCCCTCTCTCTCTCTCTATCTCTGTATATATATATATATATATATATATATATATAAAGCCATTCCAACACAACAATTACACTTACAAGCACTTCTCATCCTACATACAATCTCTACTAGACAGCCTAATCCACTTGGTAGAGATACATTGGCTGTATCGTCCCCAATTCGGTAGGGATAGGCCGGTCCTGCAGTGGACACTCAAACGGCTGATGAGATAAAATGAGATGAGATATCTATATCTATAGCTATCTATATACGGTATATATATATATATATATATATATATATATATATATATATATATATATATATATATATATATATATATATGTATATATATATATATATACACACACACACACGAAATTAACCAGCATCGAAATGTAGGTCACAATTGCCCCAGCCGCTGTTCACTCACCTCCCTGGTCTTCCTCCCTCCTTAGCCTTGGTCATTCACCTCACTTGAACACATCTAGCTTCTTAAGCTTCCATTTTCTTTGTATTTGGATGACGGTGCTACCTAACTGCATACCTAAATAATTATCCGGATGACCTGAAAAAGCAACAAAACTACTAAGAAAAAAGAATATTATATGCGTATGATATATATATTTTTTTGGAAAGTCGAATAGCACAAAACTCAATTCCCTTCGCTGGGATGAACGAATATATGCATTTTATTCAAGCTACTCTCATACGATTTTGTTTAGCTAAACGTTATCCAAACAGTCACATGGTTCAACATTATCTCGATTATAGATATTTTTGATATAGATGCATTTATATCATGTTCAAGCGAGACCAAGTCATTTTTATGAAATGAAAGAAATTCTGCGTTTCTTATTTTAAAGAAGAGCTAAAGCTTGCAAGTCTGCATAAATTTTTTTTTTTTTTTTCACAATTTATTTTTGAATGGTTGGACACATTGCGTTTTAAAGACTCAGGGTTGTTGGCAGGGGGATATAAAGACTGAGGAAAACATTTCCAGAGGTAACTACTAGCAAGTAGGCATTTGAGGAGAGCAGTGACGCAGTGACGGCTCACGTATTAAAAGGCATTCTTGCTACCGATGAACGATTGAATTCAGTTAAGGAGAGGTCACTGTGATGAAAGGGTTTGATACAAGCACCACTTCTCCATTCAGTCACTGGATAGCCTTCGTAGCTAGTTACAGCGACGAAAATGTATTCAGATTGTAAGAAATTACCACAAACAAAAGTGGGTATACACTTTATTTCGATTATAATGCGGTAACGAACTCGTGGACCGACCATGGGAATTTGTGATTTGAGCAAATGTGTGTGTTCTTACCTAATTGTATCTTTACAGGAATGAGTCAAGCTCGTACTGTCCCTTGTCTTAAACCATATTTATCATACATATCCTTAAATTTGTGAATTGTTTTGGCACACACTATTTCATTCGGTAGTGCATTCCATTGATCAATTGCTCTGTTTGGGAAACTGAATTTCCCTACGTCTTTATCACCTCTCTTCTTATGCAGTTTTTTGCAGTGTCCTCTTGCTGATGCCTCTCCATATGTTAAGTAATCATTTATGTCTATTTTCTCCTTTCCTGATATGCATTTATATAGCATTATCATGTCACCTCTTTTCCTTCTCTCCTGTAGTGTTGGTAGATTCAGTTTATTTAGTCTTTCTTCGTAGCTTAGGTCCCTTAAGCTTGGTATCCATCTTGTAGCGGCCCTTTGAACTTTTTCAATCTTGTCTATGTGCTTTTTGAGATGAGGACTCCAGACTACTGATGCATATTCCAGGGTTGGTCTAATGAATGATGTTATTATCCTTCTTAGCATGTCTTCATTTATGTATGTCAATGCTATTCTCATATTTGCAAGCAGTGTATACATGTTCCGTACCTTCTCGCTGATGTGGTCAGCCGGAGATAGTCTGTTATTGATAATCACACCTAGGTCTTTCTCTCTTTCTGATGTATATAGGGTTTTATTTCCTAACTTATAATCCCAATCAGGTCTTTTTCCACTTTTACCAAAGTTGATTACATGACACTTGTCCACATTGAATTCCATTTGCCATGTACTACTCCATTCATGAAGTTTATTTAATTCTTCTTGTAGCTCTTTACAAGAGTCTGTGTTAGTAATTCTCCTTTGTATTTTTGCATCATCTGCAAACATATTCAGATAGCTCTCATTTCCAGTGTTACTGTTTATGTCATTTATATACACTAAAAACATGATTGGTGCCAGCACTGAACCCTGTGGTACTCCACTAGTCACTTCTTTCCATGATGAGTAGTTTCCTCTTAGTACTGTCCTCATTTCTCTTTTTATGAGAAAGTCTTGCATCCAACAAAACAATTTGCCTCGAATTCCTCCTTGATGGTACAGTTTCCATAAAAGTCTTTGGTGTGGTACTGTGTCAAAAGCTTTCTTGAAATCTAAATAGATACTGTCCACCCATCCTTCCCTTTCCTGTATTCTGTTTGTTACTCTGTCATAGTAGCTTAACAGATTAGTAACACATGATTTTCCTTTTCTGAAACCAAACTGTCTTTCTGTTATCATACTGTGTTCTTCTAGATGATTTACCCAAGCTTTTCTTATAAGTTTTTCTAATACTCGCTTACAACACTGGTCAGTGATACTGGTCGGTAGTTGAGTGGATTTTGTCTATTTCCTTTCTTGAATAAGGGGACAATATTTGCTTTTTTCCAAATATCTGGTAGTTTACCTTGACTCAAGGATTTCTTGAAAATTAAAAATAATGGTTTACATAACTCCTTTGCACATTCTCGTAATACCCAACATGAAATTTCATCAGGACCACTTGCTTTTCCTCTGTCTAATCTACTTAACTCCTCCTGTATTACTTTTTCTGCTATTTGTATATCTGGTAGTATGTGTGGACATGCGTGTTCCACATAGTCCCTCTCAAAATTTTTTTCTTCTGTAAAAACTAATTGGAAATTCTAATTTAGTGCTTCACAAATATCTTTCTCTTGTGTATAAGTGATTCCCTCGTCCGTAATGGATTGTATTATATCTTTTACTTTAGTTTTGCTTCTGATATAGCTGTAAAACAGCTTTGGTTGATCACTACTTTTATTTATTATATCCTCCTCAAACTGTTTTTGGGCTTCCCTCCTTATTCTTGTATAGTCGTTTCTTGCCTGTTTGTAATTATTATACGCCCTTTCACTATTGTGTCTTCTGTATCTATTCCACAACAAATCTCTTCTTTCTTTTGATTTTTTACATTCTGCATTGAACCATTTCTGTATTTTCTTATCTGCTTCTTTGTGCTGTGGGATGTACTTTTGGACTCCTATTTCATAAAATTCACAAAAATTTTTATATACAGCATTTAAATCTTGTCCTCTAAGCTCATTTTCCCAATCAACTTCTAAGAAATACTTCTTTAGGTCTTGATAATTTCCCTTTTTATAGTTTAGGCTCTTTTTGTAACTATCATTCCTGTTTACTATGTCATATGCTATCCTGAAGTTATAGTTTAGTACTGCATGATCGCTTTTGCTGAGTGGAGGGTGATATATTAAACTGTTAATATCATTTTCTTGCCTTGTAAATATTAGATCTAGCACTGAAGGTACATCAAGTCCTCTTTTTCTGGTGGTTTCCCTCACATGTTGCGTTAAGAAAAACTCTTGTACGAGATCCAGGAGCTTTTGGTCCCAACAGCTTTCTTGGCTATTTATATCTAGAGTATTCCAATTTATATTTGTATTGAAGTCCCCAGTTAGTATAATTCTTTCCGATTTCTCTTCCATTTTATGTAGCAATGATCTTACACACTGAATTGTACTCTCTGCCAGGTCCTCATATTCGTCTCTTTCCCATGTGTTTGATCTGGGTGGCATGTACAAATTGGCTACAATTACTTTACCTTCAGATTTGTCAATCTCTACTGCAATCAGTTCTACTTGTGATGGTATTTCTAGTTTTATTTCCTTGACTTTTAGATTTTTCTTAGTTAATATTATAATTCCTCCTCCTTTTTTTAAATATCTGTCTCTTCTCCATATATTGTATTCCTCTAAGTTTAGTATGTCATTTGATATCCTTGGTATTAATTTTGTTTCAGTTAGGCATATTATTTGTGGTTCATTTTCTCTGACATAATCATTCATCTCTAGTAATTTAGATACCATTCCATCCACATTTGAGTACATCAACTTTATCATCTTGTTTATATACTTGTCCTGACATGGTTCTACTACCTTCCCCCTTTTTCTTCCATCCTGTTTGTGTACCACTTTCGTACCTGCAATCCTATTACTCTGTAAAAAAATTTCTTCTTGTCCTCTTCTGATCTTCCCTCATTTTTTGTTTTTGCTTCCTCCCTTTTCTCTTTCAGTAATTCCATTTCCTCTTGTGTTAGACATCTTTTTATCCATACATTTTTGAACTCCTCTTTTTCCTTAAGATTCTTTGCATTTTTTAGTATCTCTTCCACAGTGTTTACACTCTGGTGCGTGTGTGTGTGTGTGTGTGTGTGTGTGTGTGTGTGTGTGTGTGTGTGTGTGTGTGTGTGTGTGTGTGTGTGTGTGTGTGTGTGTGTGTGTGTGCGTGTTTTATGCAAGGAAGAAGGAACCAAAGGTCAGGAGTCCGCAAACCGTTCCCTCTAAGAAAAATAAAAATCAGTATAAAAGAGAGCCAAATTCAAGATCCGTTTATTTCGAGATACCTGGACACACTGCTCTGAAAAACTGGAGACAGTAGGAAGTAGGAAGAACTGACAGAGGGAGACAGGTCCAGAGCTAACTTCATGCATAAATGGAAGACTGGGAGTAACAGTTAACTCTTGCATTAGAGAGATGGACAGAAAAGAGATCAGAGTTTGTTGCTAGACGGGTGCTACGCGCCCATCATAGAGGTGGAGGAATGCAAACAGACAGTTCAGAGGAGCAGTGACCATTGAAGTAGCGATAGAATAGACATGAAGATACAACAGTGCGGCGAGTAGATAGAGGTTGAAGAAAGCCAGTAGAAGGAGGAGAGTTAATGAGACGAAAAGCCTTTGACTCCACCATGTTGAGAAGAGCTGTATGTGGAAAGTCTCCCCACACATGATAGTTGTACTCTGCACAGGGGCGAACAAAACCAGTTCATAAAGTCAATAACTGTGCAAGGGTAAAGAAGGTACGGAGTCGGCTTATCACACCTAATCTTTTGGAAGCAGATTTCACAAGGGGTGTAATATGATCTCTCCGAAATAAGTCCCGAGAGAATGAAACCCCAAGTAAGAGTAAGGATGATGCAGGATTGCGCTGGATATTATCAAACATTAGTGGATACTCTGTGGAAGATGTTGTTGGGCTCATCTATAGGTGTAAGAACTGTCTTTGGTGCAATAAAAAAACAAGATTATTTTTACCCCAGTCAGAGATACGAGCCAAGTCAGACATTAGGTGTGTCGAAGCCTCATCGCTTATTTGTTGAAGTAACTGCTGAGATGGACATTGCGGGAACCGAATGGAAAGATGAAGGGTGGAATAATCAGCCTGTGAGTGGATAGGGTTAGATGTACAGCTGAGAAGGTCTTTGATGAATAAAAGGGAGAGAGTTGGTGATAGTACAGAGCCTTGAGGAGCCCCACTATTAATAGCTCTGGGAGAAGAACGGTGGCCATCTACAACAGGAGCTATAGAACGACCAGAAAGGAAGCTATAGATGAAGGCACAGATAGATGGATAGAAACAGTAAGAGGGCAGTTTGGAAATTAAAAATTTACGTCAGACTCGATGAAAGCCTTTGAGATGTCAAGTGCAATGGTAAAGCTTTCGCCAATGTCCCGAAAGGAGGATGACCGGGAGTCTGAAAGGTATGTGAGAAGATCGCCAGTGGAGTGTCCCTGACGGAACCCATACTGACAATCACAAAGAAGGTTGTAATAGAATAGATGCTTCAAAATTTTGTTGTTTAAAATAGACTTGAACAGTTTTGAGACACAGGATGTTAAAGCAATTGGGCGATAGTTAGAGGGTTGGGAATGGTCAGTTGGTCACCCTTCCTTGGAACTGGCTGAATGAGAGCAAATTTCCAGCAAGAAGGAATGGTACAAGTTGATAAGCAAAGGCGAAAGAGTTTACTTGGGCAGGGTGTAAGCACAGAAGCACTGTTCATGATGACAACAGGAGGGACTCCATCAGGCTCATATGCCTTGTTAACACTGAGGCCAATCTTGGCAGAAAATACATCAGCTGAAATTTTAATGTCAGCCATGAGGAAATCAGAGGGGGGAAGTGATGCAGGAACAGCACCAGAATCATCTAAGGTGGAATTGAAGGAGAAAGTCTGCGTGAAGAGATATGCTTTATCAGTAGAAGAAATAACTACAGAGCCATCAGAGTAGAAAAGAGGAGGGAAGGAAGATGAGGTAAAGTTGTTAGGCAGGTTTTTGGCAAGGTGCCAGAAGGAGCAGGAAGAATTCGAGTTGGAGAGTTGGGAGCATTTAGGACGTATGAAATTATTTTTAGCAGAGCAAAGAACAGACTTAGCATGATTTCAGGCAGAAACATAAAAAAAGATGAGATTCAGGGGTGAGTTGGATCCATTACCTTTTATAGGCCCTCTCCTTGTTGTGGACAGCATTAGAACAGGCGTGATTAAGCCAAGGCTTTCTTGTATCAGTCAAAGGATATGAGAAGGAATGTATGCTTCCATGCTCGAGAGAATAACCTCCGTAATGTACAAGGCACACTTTGATGGCTACAGGCCATGGACGGAATAATCATGCCAGGGAAAATCAAAGAAGAACTGCTTGAGGGCCTCCCAATCAGCAGCTCGAAAGAGCCACAGTCGACGTTTCTTTGGAGGGTCCACAGGCCGTACCGGAGTGATAGGACAGGTTAAAGCAATAAGGTTGTGATCGGAGAAGCCCAATGGAGAGGAAAGGTTAACAGAGCAACCAGAGGGATTAGTTGTAAGGAAGAGATCAAGTATGAACTCTCTCCAAGGCGGTCAGGGATAGAGGTAGGGTCCTGTACAAGCTGCACTAGATCATTAAGGATAGAATATATGTAGGTTTGTTTACCAGGTGTACCAGTGAAAGAAGAGGAGAGCCAAAGTTGGTGGTGAACATTGAAATCTTCTAGAACGCAGATTTCAGAGAAAGGAAAATTGGATAGTATGTGTTCCATCGTAGAAGTAAGGTAGTCGAAGAATATTTCATAGTAGAGTTAAGGGATAAGTAAACAGCACAGATATTTTTAGTAAGAGAATGACTGGAAAGCCGAAGCTAGAGGGTAGAGAATTCTGAAGAATCAAGTTCAGGAATACGAGAGCAAGGTAAGTCGTTGAGTACATATACACAACAGCCACCTTTGGTTTTGAAACGAGTATAGAGAAAGGAGAAGGATACAGGAAAGAGTTTGGTATCAGTCGCCTCAAACTGCTGAGTTTTAGTTAAGAAGTGAAGGTGAGGTTTAGAGGAAGAGAAGTGGTGTTCAACAGAGAAAACGTCAGAGGTAAGGCTTAGAATGTTTTAGAAATGAAGAAGTGAGTCAGACGGTGGTTCTGTGAGCTCGTTGAGTCGTCATCGGGAGAGGGGCGGAGGGTGGGGGTATTTATGTCCTCCATCCCCCTCTGGGGACTCCAAGGCTTTGTTATTAGATACCTTTTTTTTTTTTTTTATAGGAAGTATAGTGTGTAATGTGCATGTAGTTTGGTGTTGACAGTTAGAGAAACTTGAATTGGAGTGTGTGTGTGTGTGTGTGTGTGTGTGTGTGTGTGTGTGTGTGTGTGTGTGTGTGTGTGTGTGTGTGTGTGTGTGTGTGTGCGCGCGCGCGCGCGTGTGTATTATAAAATAACTCGAGTGGTTTTAATATGACCTTTGCTAAATTTTATGTAAGTGTTGAGGGACAGTCCATGACGAAATTTTTGTTTTTGAAAACAAATAAGTCAAAGGTCATGGTCAAAAAATGATCCAGGAAAATCACCTGAATCAGTTTTTATCCAGTTTAGACCAAAGTTGGGGATGGGATGAGGGTGAGGGAAGAACGTGGTGAACTATACTTAAAACACTCAGTAAATGGTCAATGTCATACGGCAATGTTGAAGTTCGACCTGTGTGTGTGAATGATAAACTGAAACAGTTTTGACATGATTTTGAACTAGACTAGGTGCAAGGGTTGAGACTCAGGGATTTTTTTTTTTTTAATAGTCATGGTCAGAATTTTTTATCCTTTTTGATCTTATTTCACCGAGTTTGTGAAAAGGCTGAAGTAAGAAGTTAAACTTTGAGAACTACTGTACCTATCTAGGTATCTATCTATTGCCAAACACCTTAATCCCGTAAGGGGTGGCCACAAATAGATCGCCTCCATTTCGCCCTGTCCCCCACCATTTCACTGCCCTTTCCCCAGCTCACACCCCTCTCTCTCATATACCTCTCCACTCTATCCCTCCATCCCCTCCTCGGTCACCCCCTCCCTCTCCCTCTCCCTCTCCCCCCTCCACCCCACTCACATACACCTTCCTAGTTAGTCTCCCGCTCTCCAACTAGTCAAAATTCAAAGATCATGTTAAGTCAGAAAGGCCAAATTCCAGGGTTACTTGGGAAGGTAACTCAGACAGTTTTGATCTGACTGAACCAAACTTATCTGAAGCATTAAGGATCAGTCAACAACGAAGTGATTGAATTTTAAGAACAGGTCGACGCCAAATGTCATAGGCCGTGTTTGTGTCTGAATAAATTTATTGGAACAGTCTTCACGTTTTTGACGGACCTTCCAAATTGCAGGACTAAGCCACAGAGAAATATATCATACAGCTGTATGTCATTAATTATATGGGATTACGGGAAGGAGAAAAGGAGGATGAGGAACAGTAATCCATGTTGACACTCTCGCTTTGGAAAGCACACATAGAGAGAGAGAGAGAGAGAGAGAGAGAGAGAGAAATGCATGGTCTGCAGTATCTTGTCTTCAAGATGAAAAATTATTTCCGTCCATTTACTTGTCATTTAAGCTACATATTTTGTGATGCGTTTACAGAATATATCTATCTATCTATCTATCTATCTATCTATCTATATATATATATATATATATATATATATATATATATATATATATATATGTTGTAGACGGCCATAGTCCATCTAGATTTATCAACAATGGTGTTTCTCAGGGCTTTGTCCTATCACCAGCTCTCTTCCTTTTAATCATCAATGTCCTTCTAAGCTGTCCATCTAACCCTACTTCACATCACAAATACGCTTATGCTCACATAATCAGCACTATTTTCCTGAGTATTGAGGGAAAAATTTAGTTATAACCATTCAGGTACTTATCTTTTCTGGCCACTCACAAGTGGTTGTCTTTCATGTAACAGGTAGGCTAACTAAAGGATTTTTCCAATAGTTTTTTCACCAATAACCAGTACTGTCAGCCATTTTGCTCCGTTGAGCACCACCTCTCCTCTTCAAAACCTCACCTTCTCTTCCTCACTGAGACTTGGCTGTCTGAGGCAACTGATAGCAAACCCTTTTCTCTATCCTCCTACTTTCTCTATACTCATTTCAAAACCAAAGGTGGCTATTGTGAATATGTACACAATGACGTATCTTGCTCTCGTGTTCCTGAACTTGATTCTTCTGAATTCTCTAAAATCTGGCTTCTACTTTCCTGTTTTTGTCTGACTAAATATATCTGCGCTGTTTACTTATCCCCTAATTCTACTGACTATGAAAAATTCTTCGACTATCTTACTTCAACGATGGAACACATTCTATCCATTTCTCCTTTCTTTGAAATCTCCATTCTAGGAGATTTCAATGTTCACCACCACTTTTGGCTCCCCTCTCCTTTCACTGATCCACCTGGTGAACCTAGGGCAGCTTCTACAGCACCCTACCCATATCCCTTATCACCATGGAGAGAGCTCCAACAGTCTTAACCTCTTCCTTACAACTAATCCTTCTATTTACACTGTTAATATTCCCTCTCCATTGGGCTATTCCGATCACCTTTAATTGCCTTAACCTGTCCTGTTGCTCAGGTATGGCCTGTGGACCCTTCAAAGAAACGTCAATTGTGGCACTTTTGAACTGCGGATTGGGAGGCTCTCAGGCAGTACTTCTTTGATTTTCCCTGGAATGATTGTTGCTTCCATGGCCAGGAGCCATCTGAATGTGCCTTGCACATTGTGGATGTTATTCTTTCACGCATGGAAGCATACATTCCTTTCTCATATCCTTTGACTAATGCAAGAAAACCTTATTTAATCACGCATGTTCTAATGCTGTCCACAACAGGGAGAGGGCCTACAAAAGATAACAAGATCCTACCCACTCCTAAATCACATCTTGTTTATGTTTCTGCCCGGAATCATGCTAAGTCTTTTCTTTTGTCTGCTAAAAATAATTTCATACGTCCTAAATGCTCTCAACTCTCCAGCTCGAATTGTTCTCATTCCTTCTGGCTCCTTGTCAAAAACCTTTCTGACAACTTTACCTCATCATCCTTCCCTCCACTACTCTACGTTCATGGCTCTGTACCAATTTCTTCTACTGATAAAGCAGATCTCTTTGCTCAGGCTTTCTCCTTCAATTCCACCCTAGATTATTCTGGTGCTGTTCCTCCATCACTTCCCCCCTCTGACTTCCTCATGGCTGACGTTAGTATTTCTTCAACTGATGTATTTTCTGCCATCGCTGGCCTCAATATTAACAAGGCATATGGGCCTGATGGAGTCCCTCCTGTTGTCCTCAAGAACTGTGCTTCTGTGCTTGCACCCTGCCTAAGAAAACCCCTTCACTTTTGTTTATCAACTTGTACCTTCCCTTCTTGCTGGAAGTTTGCTCTCATTCAGCCAATCCCAAAGAAGGGTGACCATTCCCAACCCTCTAACTATCGCCTAATTGCTTTAACATCCTGTGTCTCAAAAGTTTTCGATTCAATTCTTAATAGAAAATTTTTAAAGCATCTTTCCCATTACAACCTTCTTTCTGATCGTCAGTATGGGTTTCGTCAGGGACATTCCAACGGCGATCTTCTCAGCTACCCTTCAGACTCCTGGTCATCCTCCTTTCGGGACTTTGGCGAAAGCTTTGCGATTGCAGTTGACATCGTAAAGGCTTTCGATCGAGTCTGTCATAAATCATTAATTTCCAAACTCCCCTTTTACGATTTCTGTCCTTCTATCTGTGCCTACATCTATAGTTTCCTTTCTGGTCATTCTATAGCCGCTGTTGTTGCCATAGTTCATCTAGATTTATCAACAATGTTGTTTTTCAGGGCTTTGTCCTATCACCAGCTCTCTTCATCAATGTCCTTCTAAGCTGTCCATCTAACCCTATTCATTCATATGCTGATGATTCGACCCTTCACCTTTTCATTCGGTTCCCACAACGTCCATCTCAGCAGTTACATCAACAAACAAGGGATGAGGTCATGGCACACCTAACGTCTGACTTGGCTCGTACCTCTGACTGGGGTAAAAATAATCTTATTGTTTTTAATGCATCAGACTCAGTTCTTACACCTATCAACCTGATAAAATCTTCCACAGGAGTACCCACTAATGCTTAATAATATCCAGTTTAGTCCTGCATCATCCTTAAACTTACTTGGGGTTTCATTCTCTCGGGACTTATTTCGGAAAGGTCATGCTGCATCTCTTGTAAAATCTGCTCCCAAGAGATTAGGTGTGGTAAGCCTACTCTGTATCTTCTTTACCCCTACACAGTTGTTGACTTTATACACGGGTTTTATTTGCCCCTGCGTAGAGTACAACTCTCATGTGTGGGAAGGCTCCCCACATACAGCTCTTCACAATAGAGTCAAAGGCTTTTCATCTCATTAACTGTCCTCGTCTTACTGGCTTCCTTCCACCTTTTTCTCTTTTCTGCACTGTTGCATCTTTATCTCATTTCTATTACTACTTTAATGGTCACTGCTCCTCTGAACTTTCCAATTGCATCCCTTCACCTCTACGTTGGGCGCATAGCACCTGGTCTAGGAACAAACTCTCATCCCTTTTCTGTTCAGCTCTCTAATGCAAGAGTTAACAGTTACTCCCAGTCCTTCACTTATGCTACAGGTCAAGTCTGCAACTGTCTCCCTCTGTCTGTATTTTCTACTTCCTATGATCTGCAGTCTTTCAAACGGAATGTGTCCAGGCATCTCAGAATGAACGAATCTTGAATTTGGCTCTCTTTTCTATTGTCTTTGTTTTTTTCCTTGGAAGGAACGGTTTGTGGGCTCCTTTCCTTTGGTTCCTTCTTCAGTGCATAAAAGAAAACACTAACTCTTATTGCATTGCTCTTGTAGAATTTACTATAAAACACTTATATCATAGGAGTTGCTAGAAATCACTTATAATATCTAACATTTCACTTATTTATAAAAAAGCACACACTTGTAGATACCTGTATACTATTTACACTTTTCCACCCACGTGCTCAGTCTTCACGCTTGGAGTGATGCTCACAAAAACATTTAGGACATACGGGGACCTTGCACTCTGAACATTTGTAGGCTGTCTCTTTTTGTGCTGGGGGATGGCGTTTTGGTTGTGTTACAGACGTGGTACTGCCTGTATGCCTTACGACCTGCTGTGGTATGGCCAGTCTCTACCTGCCTGTCTGCTGTAGGCGCTGTCCCTCGCCTAGCACCTCGCAGTTGTTCAGGTAAATACTCTTCACGGAGTCAACGTGCAAGCTCTCAAACTATCGTAGAGAGAGAGAGAGAGAGGTTTCCTGATGAGCTCCTTGAACAGTAGGAAACTGATGGCAATATCAGGAAGGTGTAAAAACATCTTATAGTACCACCCTCAGGACTTACGTAGGCAATCAGCCTTGCCAATTTGCAGGTCCGATTTTTCAATAAGCCACATGTTGATAATACAATTGTTGACAGCATCTGACTTCAACACGGGTTCCCTGGTCCTGTAGTCGGTTTTTCCCAATTCCTCAAACACATCTTTATGTACTCTTGACAACATGTCAACCTGTCTCCTGTCATGCCAGATAAGGGCTAACATGTTGCCACATTTCTTGGTAAGAAGGGGTCCTTTCTCATTATTTGCTGGGAGTAATGGGAAATTCTTTCTGTTTGCTCAAACAGTTCCACATGACCCAGTACCATGTTCAAGCAAATACAGTACTTGGCCAATGACGGGGCAGTGTAATCATTATTGGTGTACAGAATGTGGTGCCTGTTGAAATACCTTTCCATCAGCACTTTCACAACTGATGCCAAGAAACCATGAGGATCGTCACTAGGTATATCAACATCTGTTGTCAAACAAACTATCACATCAAACACATATCCAGTTTTGCAGTTGCAAAGGACAAAGAATTTTGGTCCAAAGCAGTGAAACTTGGACGGCAAATATTGAATAAATGCCAACCAGCCCCTGAATAACACCAACAACTCATCCATTGCCACTTTCTGAAACGGACGAAAAACCTTTGAAAATGACTCCTTGAGCATTGTTAGAATGGGACTAACTTTCCACAACCTGTCATTCGGTGAAGGCCCATACTTTCTGTTGAAATGGAGGAACCTTAGGATGGCCAGGTACCTGTCACGAGCCATCTACTTACTGAAGACAGGTGTGCCCTCGAGATCATCTACTTACCAGTAGTCATGGAGCACATGTTTTCTTACATTCTCCATCAACATGGTTAAAGGCTAGCCACACAAACAACTCCCCCCATCTCCACAGGTTGCCATTCCGTCATGTGCATGCTTTCACTGGCAGCTACATCCAGCTACCACACACACATAGCCTGATGGAAATTTAGTTCTTCCACCAGGTATTGCATCATTGCAGTCATGAATATTGCCCTGAAAATAGTGATAATAGTCCAGGGCCTGGTGGAAAGCTCATCCCCCTGAACACCTGATCCTATCTTATCAAACATCGGCACAGAGCTCAAATCCTGTTCCATCCTCCCAGATGAAGGTATCAACGCTACCAACACCTGGTAAAGCGAGCCGTTTGCCATGCGCAGCACGTTTTTTTCTGCATGCGTGCACACCCGTGTGCATGCCCTCGTGCACACCCACAGGCAGGAGGTGAGGGGGAAGGAGGAGAAGTGTGGGAGATGGGGGAGTAAGGGGGTGATGACTCACCTGATGAGGGCCTTCCCTGGGGATACACTTGCTGCTGAGTAACACCAAGTGTGGTCCGTGTGGAAAATTCCACTCCTGAAGGGCTCATTTGTTGTGATTCCATCCTTGAAGTACTTTGTTGAGGTGAAGGTGGACTTTCAAGGGCAAAAAGATGGCGAGCAAGCAGCGAGCGTTGTGGTAAGACGGCTCATCGGTGTTTAGTTCGCAGATGACTGCCAACTCCATGCTCACTTGCCCGGTGTGCTGGATCATCTACAGCCTCCTCCTCAGTGAACTCGTCACTGTCAAAGGGCCTGCCCTCCTCCTGCAGGAATTTGAGAGCTTTTTCAGGTGTCTGAGAGCAGGAAAGGGTCGGAGGGTGAGAGAGGTCACTTTCCACATGATAACTCCTTATCTCCTCCGAAGATGTACTCTCATTAAGTGTCCAAGAGGACACAGTGTCGTCCAAGGCACGACGGATGGCACTGTCATTGAGCCCTTTCTTCGGCACTAAGGACAGAACTTTCACGAGGGTTGATGATGCGGTTGGCCTTGTGCACAGTGGGACGAAATTGGATGACGACGATGATGAAGACATGGCTCTTCACTCTACCAGTGCCGTGTACAGACTGAGCCTTGGATCCATAGGATACCTGGGAGGCCTACCTACCCAAAGGGTGTCATAGAAAATGGTCACGAGTTCAGAGGGTGACAGGAAGATGCCTGCGGCAAATCCCATCAGCTAATGGTGCTCCGCTTCCCGAATTGTGGTGGCTATACACGTCAGCCGGCATGTGTGTGTTAATATGGTCTCTATGGATATTTTTTGGAGCTGAAGATTTGTAGTCTCACCTATATAAATCTCTTTGCATCAGCTGCAGCAAATTATATAAAATTTGCAGTTATGTGTTGAGCATTCTGTATTTTCATTAAATACCTGTCCCCGCCCCGGAGGGGCTTGGGGACAGGTATTGTTTTCCCTCGGTTTGTCTCTTTGTCTGTCTGTCTGTCTGTTTCTTTTTTAACCCTTCTGTGCCTGGATAAGTTAATAAGTTTTGTGGGACATGATGCCTGCTTTTCTCCCCTCTCCCCCGCCCGCCATGCGCTCCAAATATGTGTATTGTCGGCTTATTTTCACCACCCAGACATATTTATTTTGTCACAAAACCCACATATTCCTATTCGTCGATGTTTCTTCTACACGATAAGTAAAAAACACACAAAAGAACATGCTATACGTACGTTAGGGCTATGTGAATAAACATTCAAGTGCATACATTTCAAGTCCCAACATCATAAGTCGAATGTTTACCAATCAATCTCTACATGTTATACAATCATTGGAAAGAGAATTTAGTAGCTTTCAGATGCTGGTGGTCCCAGTTTGATACGAGGTATGGTGTTCGAGTAATAAGCGAAAAAGTAACACCCATTTCTGAGAGACAACAGATTTTTTTGTATTTCGGGAGCTCTAGTGAAAAACTTTTCGTGCCGCCACTGTCATGTTTTTATTTTATCATCCTGTGCAGAATTTAATTGGCTTTCATTTGAGCCCACAACGGTGATCCTAGGCCTCACAGTTTTTGAGAAATATGCAAAAAACTACGGTGCACCCATGCCATGTCATGACTGTAGGGCAGTTTCCTGCCTTCTAAGCTACTGCACATATTTCACCAATTCTTTGTGCACTAGAAATGCACACTACATTCACATGATTCACTGTCACTATTATTATAGCTGAATACTCACATTTGGTGCAGGGTAGAGGCAGTGTAGTTGAGTAGAAACAATAGCACAATCTTCGTTGGGCCAACGGCTGATAACGACCAGGATTGCTTCACAAACACCAAATCTCCTATTGCAAACACCAAATCTAATCACAACAGTGCCCAAACACTATATACAAGAACTACTGGTGCAGTGAAATGTGTTGCACAGCCGGGACGGGGGTAGGAGTGGAAATTTAAAGGGACAGAACTGTACAGTACCATCCCCACTCACAGCTCATTTGGTACTAAATAACATGTCCGCTATCTTGCTGGTATTGGGACCCACAGTTGCCAACTCATTACTTTTGACGAGGAGCAGGGAAGCTATGATGCCTCCAAAAATGACGCCAATCAGCCAAAAACTTTTCCTCTGACGAAAGTTTTTATGCTTTAATGATGCCAAAAGCGTCAGTGAGTATAGTCGCAGCCACACCCATATGACGACAAACGCGTCATTGTGCGCGTAGGGGTTAATGACTTTATGGGAAAACTACTGGAGAGATTTCAACTAAAATTACTGGGATGATGGGCTATGACCTTCTGATCACCTAACTAAATTTTTGGCCAAATTGGACCAAGGCTTTGACTGTAGGTCCACCGCCACCAAAAAAAAGCTTTTTTGTCATAATTCCATCCAAATTCATCATGTCGACATGAATCCAAATGCTGAAGGTGCATCTTTCAAATCTGCATCCTGTAACATGCCTCATTACATCAGGGGGGGGGAGGGATAACATCCCAGTCAGCAGTAGTGGAGGTCAGTGACAAGTGGGTTGTGCCTAAAATTTCAAATGGGCATAAGTCATCAATTTTCACCCAATTTACTCCAAATTTGATATGTGACGTCTTTGACTAGTTATCCTGCTTCAACTCATCCACCAAGTTCAATCAAAATCAGGTCAAAATTGTTCACACACATACACACACACACACACACACACACACACACACACATGCGCATGTCCACACATACTACCAGATATACAAATAGCAGAAAAAGTAATACAGGAGGAGTTAAGTAGATTAGACAGAGGAAAAGCAAGTGGTCCTGATGAAATTTCATGTTGGGTTTTACGAGAATGTGCAAAGGAGTTAAGTAAACCATTATTATTAATTTTCAAGAAATCCTTGAGTCAAGGTAAACTTCCTGATATTTGGAAAAAAGCAAATATTGTCCCCTTATTCAAGAAAGGAAATAGACAAAATCCACTCAACTACCGACCAGTATCACTGACCAGTGTTGTAAGCAAGGTATTAGAAAAGCTTATAAGAAAAGCTTGGGTAAATCATCTAGAAGAACACAGTATGATAAAAGAAAGACAGTTTGGTTTCATAAAAGGAAAATCATGTGTTACTAATCTGTTGAGCTACTATGACAGAGTAACAAACACAATACAGCAAAGGGAAGAATGGGTGGACAGTATCTATTTAGATTTCAAGAAAGCTTTTGACACAGTACAACACCAAAGACTTTTATGGAAACTGTACCATCAAGGAGGAATTCGAGGCAAACTGTTATGTTGGATGCAAGACTTTCTCATAAAAAGAGAAATGAGGACAGTACTAAGAGGAAACTACTCATCATGGAAAGAAGTGACTAGTGGAGTACCACAGGGTTCAGTGCTGGCACCAATCATGTTTTTAATGTATATAAATGATATAAACAGAAACACTGGAAATGAGAGCTATCTGAATATGTTTGCAGATGATGCAAAAATACAAAGGAGAATTACTAACACAGACTCTTGTAAAGAGCTACAAGAAGAATTAAATAAACTTCATGAATGGAGTAGTACATGGCAAATGAAATTCAATGTGGACAAGTGTCATGTAATCAACTTTGGTAAAAGTGGAAAAAGACCTGATTGGGATTATAAGTTAGGAAATAAAACCCTATACACATCAGAAAGAGAGAAAGACCTAGTTGTGATTATCAATAACAGACTATCTCCGGCTGACCACATCAGCGAGAAGGTACGGAACATGTATACACTGCTTGCAAATATGAGAATAGTATTCACATACATAAATGAAGACATGCTAAGAAGGATAATAACATCATTCATTAGACCAACCCTGGAATATGCATCAGTAGTCTGGAGTCCTCATCTCAAAAAGCACATAGACAAGATTGAAAAAGTTCAAAGGGCCGCTACAAGATGGATACCAAGCTTAAGGGACCTAAGCTACGAAGAAAGACTAAATAAACTGAATCTACCAACACTACAGGAGAGAAGGAAAAGAGGTGACATGATAATGCTATATAAGTGCATATCAGGGAAGGAGAAAATAGACATAAATGATTACTTAACATATAAAGAAGCATCAGTAAGAGGACACTGCAAAAAACTGCATAAGAAGAGAGGTGATAAAGACGTAAGGAAATTCAGTTTCCCAAACAGAGCAATTGATCAATGGAATGCACTACCAAATGAAATAGTGTGTGCCAAAACAATTCACAAATTTAAGGATATGTATGATAAATATGGTTTAAGACACGGGACAGTACGAGCTTGACTCATTCCTGTAAAGATACAATTAGGTAAGAACAATTAGGTAAGGTAAGAACACACACACACACACACACACACACACACACACACACACACACACACACACACACACACACACACACACACATATGGGCCGAATTGACCTTGTCCCATGATCTTGACCTTTGGCTGGCTGTTCTTAGAAGTGAATTGCTTCATTTCTGCGAGATCCTTAACCCTTCCACGAAGTTTCTTCCAAACAGATCAAAACTGTTTGAGGTGGCCGTACCCTGTGATCATAGCTTTTGATCTTTCCCCGTGACTATGACCTATGACTGATGATTCTCAAAATCGAATCCTGTTAGTTTTGCCTTATCCTTAACCTGTCGACAGTGTTTGTACTAAGTAGGAGTAAATCTGTTTTAATTGGCTTTGACCTGAGACTTTGACCTCAAAGCAAAGACATTAAGCCTCGGTATATCCCTCAACTGCTCCACCCAAAATGGTTAAGTCTGGATCAATACTGCTTCAGATATTTTGTTCATACTGATACACACATGCGTCGAAAATTGATCTTGCCCTGTGATCTTCATGCCTGACCGTTCCCAAAACTGAATTGTTTCATTCTTCCTTTATCTTCAACCCTTCCAGTAAGATTGATCTTAAATGAATAAAAACTCCTTCCGTTGATATTGCGAAGTAGCTCATGACCTTCGAGATACTGAGCTTGAAAACAATGGGTTTTGTCATTGGCCGTTCCTCAAACCTTCCCCTATGTTTGGTTAAAATCAGATGAAAACTATGAGATTGTTGAAACACACACACACACACACACACACACACACACACACACACACACAGAGACAGAGAGACAGACAGACAGACAGACAGACTCACAAATGCTGATGAAAACATAACGCCGTTCTTGCTTAGTGAGCGCGGGTGTAATGACTGAAATTTAACGATTCGCCAATATTCGCTAGAGAATACAGGATGGTCAGCGCACAGTTACATCACGCTGGAATACTCATGATTATTGAACGTAAAAGAATGTAGGATTCCTAATTTTTTTGTTTGTATGGTTTGATGATTGACCCCATAAAACCATTAAAAGACGCTATAAAGTGTTTGGGACTATTGCTAAAAAACAGTTAAGCAAAGTTTGAAGCGAATTGATGAAGAAATAAGGAAATGGAACCCAGATGAAAGTGTTGTGATGAAGGGAGAGTAAAGAAACTGAAGAAATACAGTAGGTCTTCACACTACGGTGTGCAGCCCGCATACTCTTTTCTACTTGGTCCTAACTAACATTTTTATACTCCCTATAAAAACTTTTGTATATCTCCTACCTCTGTACAAGCAGCTCCACTAAGCATACACGGTGTTGTGGAAAGACAGACACATACAGCTTTACCCTGCGTATTCTGAATAATGGACTCACACACACACACACACACACACACACACACACACAGAAAGACGCAGATAGAGTTTCTCTCTCTCTCTCTCCTTTTCATTTCCCTTTATTACGTCTTCCCCCTCTTTCGTTCCTCTTTCCACATCATATTTACCCTAACTTGTTTCTCTTCTTCTCTCTCGTCCTTCATTTGTCTTCCTATCCCCTCCTTGAAATTCTCGTCTTTCATCTCCTTTGCACGTTTCCAAAGCCCCTCCTGCCTACCTGTACCACTCCTTCACCCATGCCTGACCTTTCCACTATCTCTCCCCCTACTCTCTACCTCCCATCCTCTCCTTTCCTCCCCACGTAAGACTTTATTCCTCCGTATCCTCGTGATATCCCCGTATCCCATCACCCTCCCCTTCACGTTCCTCTGTCCTTCTTCCTTCCCTCCACCCTCCCCTTAACCTTCCTCTACCCATTCCCTTTCCTCAACGTCCCCGTATCTTCGGCCGGAACGTAAAGAGGGATAAGTTATGACAGAGGTGTGTACGTCACTCAGTAGTTTACTTTCCAACTTCAACAACAAATTACAGTGAATGAGGCTATTTGCTGGCCTGGTAACTGGACGGTGAGAACAGCTGTCGCGTCGTAAGCCACCTAAACAGCTGGTAGGCTGTGAGAGTTGGTAGGAAGTGAGCAGTAATGTAGGTATCCAAGAGGTTATACAGAAAGGTAGGAAGGCAGTGATGTAGGGAGAAAGGTACGTAGGAACTAAACATACGAGCAGAGAATGAAAGAAAAATGAAACAAAAACATTGAGGGACTGAATGGTAATCGCCCACCAAAAAAAAATTTGTGGGCTAAGGTACACTCGGTAAAAAAAGTATCGGTGCACAACATTGACGAAACATTTTGGATCACGGTACGAAGGTCTCTGAAATATTTGTGTCCGACGTGTTGGGAGGTGTTGGGAGGTGTCATATACGTCATCTGAGGTATCCCCTCGCTAAAATATAAATAAACATTCTGAACCTGCTACAGCCAGGCATTACAAGTTACCAACCCTCCCACACAGCCAGCACGTGAGTGAATATTTTCGGAAGACATCGAACTCTCTATGCACCGGTACTTTTTTTACCGAGTGTTCAAGCTACCTACAAACCAAATTTGATGAATATATTTTGACAGATTCAAACACCCCCCCCGCCACACACACACCGACAAAATCTATATTGCCTTGCCTCGCTAAAGGCGGGCGACAAAAAATCGCAAAACTCTACAGAATTCAGTCGTTGCGTTTTGCCCAAAGAATAGCAAAATATTAATAATAATAACAACAATAGCAACAACAACAACAACAACAACAACAATAATAATAATAATAATAATAATAATAATAAATACACGGCGGCTGGCATTCGGTCGTCTTTGATCTAATCCACACCAAAAGTAATAGGCTGTTACACATAGAAATAGTTGTTATTTCTCGAAGGTTTGGTGAAAATTAAATTGTCCACAACTTTTCGATATATTTTATGCATGACACACACACACACACACACACACACACACACACGCGCGCGCGCTCGCTGGTGCAGTGGTAACGTTCCCGCTTGCCAACTGGTGGACGGGAGTTCGCGCCTCTCTCAGGTTGCGAAAAGTTTCACTGACGAAGTGGGTGGATACTGTCCCCCTTGAGCAAGGGGACGGGTGTGTGCGTGTGTGAAGGTCACAGCCTTGCCCTTAGATCGAACTATATGAGCTCTCAGCTCCCTTCCGGGAGGGTAAAAGCTGACAATCACGACCATCAAGTGATCCTGACCGACCCGGTGAATTACACACACACACACACACACAAACTAAACCTCACCTTGCTAGAGGTGGCTGAGAAATATTTAGGGTACGGAAGCAGGTAAACCAAGTTATAGATATGGTAAAGGATGTGGGGTATTGTTGGGGGGTGGTTAACCGAATGGTATGCAGTAAAGTGTACTAAGCAGGAAGGTTTGTCAGTAGGAAGGTAAGTAGGTATCTAGGTAGGTAGTTAGGTAGCCTAAGTAGGATACCGAAAGATAAAGTGATCGGTAGGGAGGGAGGCAGGAGGGATGGATGGTAGACAGAGACGGAAAGAGAAGGACAAGGATTAAGCGAGATAAGGTTAAATTATATCTTCACATTTAATTCTGGGCTGTAAGTAGAGATTAACATTAGAATTTTGTGCTAGTCAAAGGTGACTTAGGAAAGATGTAGAACCATGTTATTGTGCAATTTTGCCACTGAAGAATAGGATATAGTTCTCAATATTATGAAATTCTCCGCTAAGTTAATATGAACGAATAATACCAATGGTACACTGCAGGGCGGCAAACTTCGTGGTAGGAAGCAAGTGAGAGAGAAAGAGAGAGAGAGAGAGGGGGGGGAGGGGAAGTGAAGAGTTATTGTGAAAAGAGGTAGGCAGACAGATCAGGGAACGTGCAGTCAGGGAGCGAAAACAGGACGGAAGCTGGGAATAAGGAAAAAATGAGGTAGAGATGAGAGCAGACAGTAGAGTGAGAGAGAGTTAGGCAGCTAAGACGCTAGGTAGGCAGATAAATGAGGTAGAATGCCGGCAAATAGGTAAGATAAAAAAAAGTGAGGCAGGTAGGCAGGGCAACAGGGAAGCAAGAAGGTAGCTAATGAGTAAAGCAGGCAGGTGTGTAAGCAGGGTAAGCAACATGTAGGATATGAGTGTGGCAGGTAAGAGGATAGCGAGAGGCAAATGGGAAAACAGTCAGGCAGAGAGTAAGCAGGCATACAGGACAAGAGAAAGGCAGACAAGCAGCCAGATATATTAGAAGTAAACGGGCCGAGGTATGGGAAGAGCAAGATAGACAGAGCAAGGAAAAGGGCAGGCAGCTTGAATGATAAGGACACAGGCAGAAGATTGGGAAGTGGCAGACAGGGCAAAATGAATCTTGTGAGGCAGAAGGACACCAGGAATTAGGAATACGAAAACAAGTATGGGGAAAGGCGAAAAGAGAGGAAAGCAGGCAAAATGGGAATGAAGTAGGGAAACAAAGTAAGATGGGACAAAACTGGTACGCGGACAGGTGACCATGTGACTTCGGTGGTGGTGGAAGACAGGCAGGCAATGATGGAAATTAGACAAGGGGTGAGCCAGTGGAAGGACATGGAATAAGCGGCAAAGACAGAAGGTGGAGGGGGATGTAGGGGAGGTACGCAGGCAGTGACACCAAAAGGAGATGGCATGTTTGGCAGAAAAAAAGATTCGGAATGAGACGGGAAAGAGGAATGATGTGAGTCAGAGGAGAGGCATTGACGAGGAAGAGAGCAGACAGGGAATGAGACAGTGAGTAAGGAGGAGGAGAGGCACGAGGTGAGGATGAGGGGCTGGGAGAGAGGCAGAGAGGATGCAGAGATTAAGGAAATAGAGAGGCAAACAATGAGGAGAAGACGTGGCACGGAGTCAGGCAGAGGGGAGGCAAAGAGTGAGGTAGGAGGGAGAGGTGGGAGAAGAGGGAGATAGTGAGAGAATGAACTCTGAGGTTTTGTATATATATATATATATATATATATATATATATATATATATATATATATATATATATATATATATATATATAATCTCATCACCACAGCCCTTTTGAGTGTCCACAGCAGGACCGGCCTATCCCGACTGAAGTGGGGACGATACAGCCTATGTATCTCTAGCAAGTGGCTTAGGCTGTCTGGTAAAGATTGTATATAGGGTGAGAAGTGCTTGTAAGTGTGACAGTGGTGTTGGAGTGGTTTTGGATGTGTGTATAGTCTGTGAACCAAGTGTAATCGACCCGCGCAACCCGACTGGGTGCAAGCATACTTTATAGTATGCGACACTGGTTCAACCACAGCACCCCTTATTCTGCCAAAGCAGTACGTGGCCAGAACAACGCTCCCAAAGTTTATTACCCTTGCGGGGTCCGAACCCTCGTTCTTCAGTGTACGAAAACGCACACATTACAATTGTACCACAGAGGCTCCATATATATATATATATATATATATATATATATATATATATATATATATATATATATATATATATATATATATGTACATTGTTACATAGCCTATGATTTCATCATCCTTTGTGTAATTCTAACGTACAGTATGCTACATGTTTGATCACGAGCGTGTTCTACCTCACTCCCCCCTTCTACCCTTATAGTAGAGTAAGTCGTTCTTGCTGTTGTTCAGAGCAGGAGTGTCAACTCTTTGTCCCCTATGGCTTCATTTGCACGTCCTTCTTACAAGTTATATCAAGCTCTGCCGACCCCTATGTAATGAGCTCAGTCTCTACATTAATTGCCACTTAGATCTACTTCTCATTTTGTTCACATCTCTGTCCTCCCCTGTATAGTTGTTATTTTTGTGAGTGCCTCAGGAAGCCTCCAACTATCTAGCAGCTGTGTAATTTGAGTATAAGTGTTATTACATTTTTTCCTTGTACTGTATAGCATAAGGTGTTAATTTGTAGGCCTAGTGAGGTTATTGTGATTCATGTGTTTTAGGTGTCAGCCATTATTGATAATATTTTGTATCTGTAATAATATATCTTGCATTCACTGAGCATTATCCGGTTTTCTCATTTTATCAGGGCTGACTTAGATAAATTTACACTTGCCAATTTCGTGTTAATAGAGGCTATTGCAGTTAACCATATATTTAACCTGTTTTTTGCCATTACATTATCCTTATGAGTCCTGAATGTTTTGTTGTTAGTTTGAGCATTAAACTTTCACTTGTAATTTTACCTAACTCTTTTGTTTTGAACCTGGAACTTTGCGGGACAGTTTTCTCTGTTCCGTAACAATATATATATATATATATACATATATATATATATATATATATATATATATATATATATATATATATATATACACTGAGTGTAGAGTGATGCCACATGAGCTCTATACTGAGTGAATATATATATATATATATATATATATATATATATATATATATATATACACTGAGTGTAGAGTGATGCCACATGAGCTCTATACTGAGTGACAAGCCAAATGGTTTCCTATACCTGGGTGGTAACCATATAAAACGGGTTTCCAGCAGGGTTAAGTGTCCCCCAGATTCCCCTATCCAAAATCACTTAACCATGGCAGTCGTTCCAGAGAGCCTCGGAGGGCCCAGTATCTGCCCAGGGCCCCAACCAAATAGGCAGATTCACATGGCCATGTGGAATGTGAGAGGCATGAATGAGAGGAGCAAGAGGGTGGAAATGGTGAACGTGTTCAAAAGTGCGAGGTATACTGTACTGTGATGGCATTGTGTGAAACGGGTGCCAATTGGAGGAGTGAGAGGGTGTGAAATGTGCAAGATCAGGAATGAATGGGCGAGGAAGATGGAAGGAAGTAGTTGCATTGTTGATGAAAGAGGTGTGACAGAGTGGAATGAGAGACTACAAATGTGTCAGCTCGAGGTGTATGTATCTCAAGTTCAAGTTTAAGATGGTGAAAGTGTCAGTGACTGTAGCATATGCACCATGTGAGGACAGAGTGAGAAAGATTTTGGGACGAGCTGGATAAAGTAGTGAGAGAAATGCTCAGGAGCTACGTGGTGATCATAATGGGGGATATGATTGGAGGAGTAGGCACTGGTCCTGAAGATGACATAATGGTTTGTTATGGAGTTCCAGGAGAAAATGATAATGGGAAGTGAGTAAAGGATATGTGTCAGGAGAGGAGGTTGTGCCTTTGTAACTTGTGTTTGAAACACAAAGATGCACATAAATATACATGGTATAGAGGAAACAGGGATGGTGTTGAAAGAAGCCTGATTGGTTATGTGCTCTTAGAGAGGTCAGTGATGGGAATGGTTCCTGATACGAGGGCCGTGAGAGGAAGATGTGGAGGTTTGTCAGATCATATGATTGTGGTATGCAAGATCAAGCTGAGAGGAGTGAGGCTGATCAGGAGAGAGAGGAGCAGTCAGGGAGAAAGACTGAAAGTTCAAAGAAATAGCAGATGATTACAGGACCAAAGAAGAAGAGGAGTTAGAATCAGTGAGCTGGAATGAAATGGTTCTGGACAGCCTGTGGAATGCATATAGGGACTGCTTAGTTAGGAATGCTAAAGTGGTGTGTGGTGTGGCAAGAGTAACAACAAAGAAGAAAGGTACAGCATGGTGGGATGAGGAGGTTAAGAGAGCAGTGGAGGAAAGGGGGAAGAAGTGGCTAAAGTGGTTACAGGATAGGGGTTCATTTGAAATAAGAAATGAGAACACTGAGAGTAAGAAGCACGTAAAGAAACTAGTGAAGAGGAAAAAGAGGGAGGTAAATGATGATCTAGGAAGAAAAATGAATGTGAACTACTCTGAAAATAGGAAGTTCTTCTGGAAAGGGGTGCAGAAATGTAGAAGTGAAAGGGGAAGGAAATGTGATGGTGTGAAGGATGTAGGTAGTAGATTTTTAACCCATAGAAGTAAGGACATGATGGAAAGAATATTTTGAAAGCCTGATGAATGGGAATAAAGAGAGCAGAGCGGCTGTAAATATGATTGGTTTTGGGGGTGTGCAGAGAAGGAATGCAGTGCCAGGAGTTGTGACACTCGCACAGGTGAAGAGTACTGTAAAGCAGCTGAAAAATGGGAAAGCAGGTAGGGTTGATGAGGCGTATGAAGAGATGCTTAAGTGTAGTAGAGAGAAGTGCTTGCTGGAGATATGTAAGAAGGCATGGATGAGTGAAGCTGTGCCTGCAGAGTGGAAAAAGGCTGTGATTGTACTCCTGCACAAAAATAAAGGTGAATGAAGTGAGTGCAAGAATTATCGTGGCATAAGTTTATTGAGTGTGGTTGGGAAGGTATATGGAAGAATTATTATAGATAAGGTAAGAGAGATATCAGAATTCCTAGTGAGTGATGAACAGGGTGGCTTTAGGAGTGGCAGAGGATGTGTAGATCAAATATTTGCAGTGAGACAGATAGCAGAGAAGGCTTATGAGAAGAACCATAAGGTGTTCATGGCATTCATGGTTCTGGGAAAAGCATACGACAAAGTAGACACAGAGGGATTGTGGAAAGTTTTGCACATGTACAGTACAGTGTAGATGGTAATCTGCTAGGTGCTGTCAAGAGTTTTTATGATGGTAGCGAAGCAGGTGTAAGGGGTAACCCGTCGTGTGCCGGCTATTTTTAGCCCTCTGGGTCACCCCAGTGCCGGCCATTTTTCGACCTTTTTTTATTTTTTTGCTAAAATGATAGATTTTGATGTGGAAACAATGAATTTCGCCATTAAAATGCACACCGAGGCTCGAAAGTGAGTTTTATTGAGTCCTGCATACTCGTGTACAGGTATAGCCACTCTCTCACGCTCACCACTTACGTGAGAGAAAGCCATTTTCTAAGGAAGGTATACTGAGGTATTTATGCTGGGAAGGTGTAGCAATGTTCTGTACACTTTTCTGCTCACTTATTACTTCAGCATCTATCACAATTTGCATGCCTTTCTCACTGTGAATGCATTATCTTACACTTACTTGAAGATAGGTACAACCTGACTTCATTATGTACAGTCCTGGCACTTACAAGAAGGTATTTACAACTTGACTTCACTCTATAGTCCTTACACTTACAAGAAAATATTTACAACTTACACTTACATGAAAATATTTACAAAATGCCTTCACTATGTACAGCACTTGGTGAAGCACACAGGCAGAGTGACGCAGAGCTAGCACGAGGGGGGGAGCAAGTGAGTGTATGGCCTTGACAGCCTGGGGGATGGTAGAGGAACAGTTACCTTACATGCCTGCCAATTTTTACCCTCGATTCTTGAAAAATGTGCTCACAATGAAGTTTTTTATTTTTAACCATTGTAAAATGGCACTGGCACTGGCCGCGGCATTATGTCAGACTGTTTTAAAACGGCACTGGCACGCCGCGGGTTAATGGACATCTGAGTGAATGGTTCATGATCGGTGTGAGCGTGCAACAAGGTTGTGTTATGTCTGCATGGTTGTTCAATGTATACAGTATGTGGATGGGATGATGAGAGAAGTAAAAACACAAGTAATGGAGAGAGGGATGGCATTCGTAATGAATGGTGATGGTTGGAATATCTCAGATTTGTTGTATGCTGATGATGCAGTACAGCTTGCAAGTACCGGACAAGAACTTGGTAGGCTGGTGCAGTTTTGCTGATGGCTGTGAGTGTCTTGCCTTGAGAGTAAATCTAGAAGAAAGTAAAGTGATGGTTACTGAGAGAGAAGGTGACTCCCAGTGTGATGCTACAGTGAAAGGAGAGAGACTGGAATTGGTGAGAGAGTTCAAATACCTGGGTACAGTGATAGAAAAGAGAGGAAAATGTGCAAAAGAAGAGGAAAGTAGAGTGACACAAGGAAGAAAAGTAGCTGGTGCAATGAAGGCCTTGATAGGAAACAGAGGCTTGAGTGTTGCAGCTGCATGAGGCTTACATGAAGGAGTGTCAGTGGCAACTTTAACATATGGATGTGAGCCTATGGTGTGGTGTGGCATGATAATGAAAAGTCAAGACTAAGAGCAGTGGAGATGGGACTGCTGAGGAATGTATGTGGAGTTCAGAGGGTGGATAGGATACAAAATAATGTGATTTCTGAAAGATGTGGAGTGAGGAAGGAAGTGGACACCAGAATCGAAGAGAGTGTCCTGAGATGGTATGGTCATGTGGAAAAAATGGATAACATTAGAGTGGTGAAAAAGGTATATCTGAGCGAATTTGAAGGAGAGAGGAGGCGAGGTAGACCAAGGAGAAGGTGGAGGGATACGGTGGATGAGTGTGTGAGGAAGAGAGGTTTGTAAGTCGGTGAGACTAGGGAACTAACAAGAGATCGAGCTGGCTGGATGAATGTTGTGAGGAGAAGTGCATGATTAGGGATTTTGGCACCCCTATTTAACGTGGCAGCGTCTGGGCTGAATCAGTTGGATACGTTTATGTGAAGCTACAGAACGCGGTGAATGCTTTTGGTGTATCCGGTACAGCCAGAATTCCGGGGGCTTCAATAATGAGTGAATGGAAGCGTGGCCCATTGGAATGGAGCAAAATTGGGTTGTCTGGACATTGCTACTGCTCACCCTGCCCTTCATTGGGAAAGGAGGTCTGGATGATGATATACAGTATATATATATATATATATATATATATATATATATATATATATATATATATATATATATATGAGAGAGAGAGAGAGAATGGGAACACATGCACTAGATCACTTGCAAGGTCTCTGAGGAGTAGACTGTAGCACCAGTCAAGCAGGCCAGTACTCCCAAGGTGGATGGAAAGCTGATGACAGGGAGAGCTGGAGCTCCCGTTTCATCAGCCCTCGGGACTAGGTACCGACCATCCCCCTTTGTTGAATTTTTTCAGTGTCTCAGTAACACAGAGAGGAGGCCAGCATACTCTCCAATACAAGTTTCTCTAACTATCAACACCAAACTACATGCACAGTACACACTTAACTTCCTTTTCCAAAATTAAAAAATCATGGCAGCACCAAACGTGGCCTCGGAGTCCCCGGGGGGGGGACCATAAATACCCCCACCATCCGCCCCTCTCCCAGTGACGACTTGAGCTGCCAGGAACCACTGTCTGACTCTCTTTTTCTTCATTTCTGCAACATTCACAGCCTTTCCTCTAACGTTCGCTTGTGCACCACCTCTCCTTCTCTAAACCTCACCTTCTTTTTCTAACTGACACTCAGCTGTCTGAGGCAACTGACAGAAAACCCTTTTCTGTATCCTCCTAATTTCTCTATACTCATTTCAAAGCCAAAGGTGGATGTTGTTTATATGTACACAACGACCTACCGTATCTTGTTATCGTGTTCCTGATCTTGATTCTTCTGAGTTCTCTACACTCTGGATTCAGCTTTCCTGTCATTCTCTGACTAAATATATCTGCGCCATTTACTTATCTCCTAATTCTACTATCAAAAATTCTTTGACTATCTTACTTCTACGATGGAACACATTCTATCCGTTTCTCCTTTCCCTGAAACCTCTATTCTATGATATTTCAATGATCACCACCACCTTTGGCTATCCTCTCCTTTCACTGATCCGCCTGGTGAACTAACCTACACCTTTTCTATCCTTAATGACCTAGAGCAGCTTGTACAGCACCTTACCTGTATCCCCGACTGCCATGGAGAGAGCTCCAACATACTTGACGTCTTCCTTAATACTAATCCTTCTGCTTACACTGTTAATTTTTTCTGTCTGTTGGGCTCCTCCGATCACAACCTTATCACCGTAACCTGTCCTATCACTCCGGTACAGCCTGTGGACCCTCCAAAGAAATGTCGTCTGTGGCACTTTGGAACTGCGGATTGGTAGGCCCTCAGGCAGTACTTCTTTGATTTTCCCTGGAATGATTATTGCTTCCATGCCCGGGAGCCATCTGAGTGTGCCTTGCGCATTACGGAGGTCTCTCGGGCATGGAAGCATACATTCCTTTCTCTTATCCTCTGACTAATGCAAGAAAGCCTTAGTTTAATCACATTTGTTCTAATGCTGTATGCAAAAAGGAGAGGGCCTGTAAAAGGTACCGGTGCCAACCCACCCCTGAATCACATCTTTTATGCGTTTCTGCCCGGAATCGTGCTAAGTCTGCTCTTTGCCCTGCTAAAAATAATTTCATCCGTACTAAATACTGTACTCTCAACTCACCAACTCGAATTCTTCCCACTCCTTCTGGCACCTTGCCAAAAACCTTTCTAACAACTTTACCTCATCATCCTTCCCTCCTCTTTTCTACTCTGATGCCTCTGTAGCTATTTCATCTACTAATAAAGCAGATCTCTTTGCTCAGACTTTCTCCTCCAATTCCACCTTAGACGATTCCGGTGCTGTTCCTCCATCACTTTCCCCCTCTGACTTCCTAATGGCTGACATTAAAATTTCTTCAGCTGATGTATTTTCTGCCATTGCTGGCCTCAATACTAATAAGGCATATGGGCCTGATGGAGTCTGTCCTTTTGTTCTCAAGGACTGTGCTTTTGTGCTTACATCCTGCCATGGCAAGTTCTTTCGCCTTTGTCTATCAACTTGTACCTTTCCTTCTTGCTGGAAATTTGCTCTCATTCAGCCAGTTCCAAAGAAGGGTGACCATTCCCAACCCTCTAACTTTCGTCCAATTGCTTTAACATCCCGTATCTCAAAAGTTTTCGAGTCAATTCTGAATAAAAAAAATTTAAAGCATCTTTCCTGTCACAACCTTCTTTCTGATTGTCAGTATGGGTTCCGTCAGGGACGCTCCACTGACGATCTTCTCAGCTACCTTTCAGACTCCTGGTCATCCTCCTTTCGGGACTTCGGTGAAAGCTTTGCCATTGCACTTGACATGTCTAAGACTTTTGATCGAGTAGGGCATAAACAATTAATTTCCACCCTCTTACGGTTTCTATCCCTCTATCTATGCCTTCATCTCTAGCTTCCTTTCTGGTCGTTCTATAGCTGCTGTTGTAGACAGCATTGTTCTTCTCCAGGATCTGTCAACAGTGATGTTCCTCATGGCTCTGTCCTATCACCAACTCTCTTCCTTTTATTCATCAATGACCTTCTAAGCTGTACATCTAACCCTATCAACTCTTATGCTGCTGACTTCACCCTTCACCTTTCCATTCGGTTTCTGCAACGTCCATCGCAGCAGTTACTTCAACAAACAAGGGATGAGGCTATGGCAGACCTAATGTCTGACTTGGCTCGTATTTCTGACTGGGGTAAAAATAATTTGGTTGTTTTTAATGCATCAGAGACTCAGTTTTTACACCTATCAACCTGATAAAATCATCCACAGATATACCCACTACTGTTTAATAATATTCAGCTTAATCCTGTATCATCCTTGAACATGCTTGGGGTTTCATTTACTCGGGACTTATCTGGGAAAGATCATATTGCATCTCCAGTAAAATCTGCTTCTAAGAGATTAGGTGTGCTAAGCCGACTCCGTTCCTTCTTTACCCCTGCACAATTGTTGACTCTATACAGGGGTTTTATCCGCCTCTGTGTGGAGTACAACTCTCGTGTGTGGGGAGGCTCCCCGCATACAGCTCTTCTCAATAGAGTGGAGTCAAAGGCTTTTCATCTCATTAACTCTCCTCATCTTACTGACTCCCTTCAACCTCTGTCTCTTAATCGCACTGTTGCATCTTTATCTCTTTTCTATCACTACTTCAATGGTCACTGCTCCTCTGAACTGTCTGCATGCATTCCTCCACCTCTATGACCGGCACTTAGCACCCGTCTAGCAGCAAACTCTCATCCCTTTTCTGTCCAACTCTCTAATGCAAGAGTTAACCGTTACTCCCGGTCTTTCATTTATACAACAGGTCAACTCTGGAACTGTCTCCCTCTGTTTGTATTTCCTGCTTCCTATGATCTCCAGTCTTTTAAACGCAGTGTGTCCAGGCATTTCGAAATGATCGGATCTTGAATTTGTCTCTTTCTTTTATTTTGTTTTTCTCTTGGAAGGAACAACAATTGCGGGCCCGCGGCCTTTGGTTCCTTCTTCCTTGCATAAGAAAAAAAACACTCCATCTCCATCACTCGTTCCTTTTGGCATCATCTCTCTCTCTCTCTCTCTAGACACATACTGTATATGCAGAGAGAGAGAGAGAGAGAGAGAGAGCTGCTGCCAAGAACGACTGATGGAGATGGAGTGTGAGAAAGGACCTTGCAAGTGATGTAGTGCATGCGATCCAGTTCTCTCTCACTCTGTTTCTGATTTTTGTTTCTCCCTGTTTCGAATATCAGTTTTCTTTCTTTTCTGCCTTGCTTTCCTCTATGTGCTATTTCATTCACTATTTTCATCCTGCTCGTTCCGTCTTATTCTCGCACTTTATCTGATTTAACTTTTTTACTCTTCTATGTTGCTTATCATTTTCTTCTCGTTTGCTCCTCCTTTTTCTACATTTATAACTCTCTCTCTCTCTCTCTCTCTCTCTCTCAGTTGGAGGAAAACTTCGGTGTACTAGCCAGCAGTGACCTATAGTTATTCAGCAGTGAATTAAAGTAGAGGAGAAAGCACAGGGTCCCTTAAGTTACATAAAACAGAATTTAGGTACAGAAACATGAAGATAGTCTTCTCTCTGTGCAGTTCTCTTGTACGAACGTATCTGGAATATGAATGTGCAGTGGAATTTGTTCACCCTGAAGAATGATATCGTGTGGCGTGAGAGAGTCTTGGCATATGCAACTAAACTCATCTCATCCACTAGACTTACGTAACAAGAGAAGGCAGGGCCTCTTTTCAGTGTAGGACAGCAGACTGAGGTTTAAAAAATCGTGTATGTGAAAACACTGACTTCCAGAACACATTTACCTTAAATAACAACTCGACGTGGAATCATGGATGATAGTGGGCCTCGAACGCTACCACCATTATAAATATTATCTTCTAATACCAGGTCTACAGTAACTGGAATCAACTACCAGTACAGTTAGGTGACAGTTCATCGATAGAGCATCTCAGTGCTAGACATAAAACTTTTATTCAGTGTGACAGCGTGTGTTTCCTCCTTTCCTGGAAAATTTCTGGAATGACCTTTTCCTTCTGGTTAGGTGGACTTGCATTTCCGTTCTTGAAAGGTAGGGCAGGCCGTCATCTTTACTGTGCCTTTTTCTTACTACTAGAATACCACAATGTACCTTGCAACTTCATTCATGATACCTCCTCAGAATGGGTCATGAGACCATTGGAGGCAGACTTCTCTTTGTAACTTTCTCCCTTCTCTGTCTATACTCTTTTATCTCTCTTTTTTTTTTTTTTTTTCTCTCTCTCTCTGATATTTACCCTTTTTCCTATGCTTTTTTCTGTGATATTAACCATTTTTCATAGGCTTATTTTGTGCTTTCTCTCCTTTCTTCCCATTTCCATACTTCTGATCCTTTCCCTTCTGCACCTCCTGTCTCCATTTTTCATCCTCCCTTTTCTCTTCACCTCCCTGTGTACCCTCTATTCTCCTACATTCCTTCCATACATACTTCCTTTCGCCCTTCCGTTCGTCCTTCCATCCCTCCCTTCTTCCTTTCTCCCTCCCTCCCTTCCTTCTCTCCCTCCCTCGTCCCCTTCATCCGTTCCCTCCTTCCCTCCCTCTCTTCTTTCTCCTACCTTCCCTCCCTCCCTTCCTTCCTTCTTTCCTTTCTTATTGCATTCCGACCTTCCTCTAGTATTGTTTCCTACACTCCGTCGGCTTCCCTCAATTCTTTTTTCCTTCCCACCCTTCCTTCTCTCTGAGTAGCCTCTCTGTTTCTTTCTCCCATTCTGCCTTCTTTCCCAATTTCCTTCCCTTCTTGTCCTAATTTTTTCATCTCTCTTCGTCTTGTATTACGTCCCTGCTTTCCACCCTCTTTCCCTCCATTCTACATTTTTTTCTTTCAGCCATTTAAATTTCTTCCTTTCTTAGCTCCTTCACGTTCTTTATTTCTTTTCATTTCTCCCAGCCTTTCCATATTTTCCCTCCCGGTTACCCTCCCCATTTCTCCCCTCTTCTTTCTCTCCTTCCTCCTCTTTCTGTTTACTGTCACATCTTCTGTTTTTTCTTTTTTTTTTCATCCTTCACTACTTCTTTCCCATTTTTACTGTTTTTCCTCCCTCTATCCTTCCCTACTTTTGTCCTTTGCTTTCTCTCCTTCTCTCCGTCCCTCTCTCTTTCCGTCTCTTCTCTCTTCCATTCCTTACTCCTTCCTTCTCTTGGTCACGTCATCTCTTTCTCTCCATCCTTTTTTCTCAACTCCTTCTACTTTCCTCCCGCCATTTATTCCAGCATTCTTTCCCTCGTTTAAGCCCTTCCTGTCTGCACTCCCCCCTCCCTTCCCTCCTTTACAACTTCCCTCCTGGTCCGTTTCTCTCTATTCCCCTTTTTCCCCTTCTTTCATTCCCTCCATCCCTCATACCTTCCTTCCCCTTCTTCCCTATATGCCCCCTCCTTGCCTCCTAGCCCCTTATTATGCTTCATCACGTACTCCATCCCTGCCTTTGTTTGTCCCCTCTTCTTTCTATTACCAACGACACTTTTCTACACAGTTATATGCTAACTTCTCTCTTTCACCTTCACTTTTTTGCATCGTTACTAGCTCCGGCAAGGAGGATATGTTTTTGCTAGCGTTGGCTTGTTTATCTGTTTGTTTGTCTGTCTGTCTGTAAGCAGGTTTACTAAAAAACGTTAAGAACGGATTATGATGAAATTTTGTGGAAGGGTGGGCCGTGGGCTAAGGAAGAAATGATTAAATTTGGTGGAGGAGCTGGATCTGGATCCCTAGTATCCCGCACAATATTTCCAAAATTCCTCAGTGAAAATCAATGAAAATTTGTGGAAAGGTGGGCCATAGACCAGGAAAGACTTTATTAAACTTTGGGGCGGATCCGGATCCGGATCCTATATCCACTGATCCGGATCCGGATCCTATCAATGGCATTGGCGGAGTTATGCACTCTCTGAATGCTTTCTAGTTGCACCTGTATTAACCCTCACAGGATTCCATGACTCCCTCTTATAGGAATAACATTGTTTGGAGTTTGGGTTATTTCAACCATCAAAAATTTAATGGCAATTGTATCAACCTGCCGCTTCCCAATAACATATCCATATGCTTTGCAATTGCGAGGTCCGTCTTTTGCACATTTTTCAAATTCCACACGTGATTTTCGGTACATATACACGGGACACCTTGACGGCTGGGACACTGCCTTACCCTGCGTGACCTTCCCCCTCTCCCCTGCACGCTATTGTCTCAGCAACTCACTTGTTACCAGTAACCTGGCCAGTAAAGACATGTCCCAGCATGATACGAAATTCAAGGCAAGAGTGATTCCCCAATTGATGACGATGTGGAGGACAAAGATTACGTGGCGCAGGAGGAAGAAATGAGAAGTGATGAGGTAACCGCCAAGGAAGGTGTTGTATGTTGATGCATTCAGTGAGTGAACAATTCTTATATAGCCTATATTATTGTACTACATATAAATTCGTACCAAATGAACACATATCTACCTATTCTGAATGGTTTGCAATAGTTACAGCTACCAGAGAAAGTGCAACACACACAGCATGGCTCCAGAGAAAACGGTATCAGGTGTTTAACCCATCACGTCCGGGGGTTGTTTTCACCACCCAAACCAACAGCAGGTGTTTTTCTTAAAAATCACCATTATTTAAACCATAATTTCTCAGCTAGAACAATAATATAATATTATAGTATAATATAATATTATAATACAGTGCTATAATCATAATTATAATACAGTAACAATAATACTACAAAACACTAAATCATATATACATGCCTCCCAGATGTCCCCAGGCCATCATGTATACATGCCACCAGGACAGGATGGGTTAAAGAGTCAACTGTTTAGACCACTTCTAAGATTAGGTGAGCACTTTTTCTCTGAATTGTCCTTGTTTCTCACAAAAAGCAGAGGTTTGAGTGAAAAAAAAAAAAAAATGAAAATTGATCAGGATTGGAGGGGGGCTCAGTGGTGAAAAATTGGTTGGGATGCGGTGGGTTGACACTCAAGTCCTATGAATTGCTTTCAACTAAATAAAATTCTATTGTATCAGCTGGAATATAATTCAGTAGTTATGATGGTCGGGACGAAATTACATGATAAATGTAATATTGAGACAAAGATAAAATTACTGAATGATGCAGTATAAGACCGAAGTCAGTTGCTGAAACTATATGCCCTTCATATTTTTTATTGTCTCTTTTGTTTCGCATCCAGATTTCATCATTGCCATCATCATTATCATTTCATCTCTAATTTTCAGTCAAGAGTCATGGTCATGCAGGATCCAAAAAGAGAAAAAAAACAGAAGTAAAACAATCACCAAACACCATTAGTTACATGAACCACATAGTCATCATCATTTTAGATATAGAATTGAAGCCCATTTCCCTTTCCTGCCCTTCTCATCACTGAAGTAAAAAAAATGCTTAAATGAGACGCAAAAGTGCAAGGTATCATCCACCACTGGGTGATAATATGCACCTCAGGCCACTATGTCACATTCAGGTGTCTTTGAATTCAGTGGTGAAATACAGACAGTGGAGGTGAACAGACCAGTTGCTGAGTGGGCAGGTTTCATCCATCCATTATGATCCATTGTCGACACTTACACCCTCTCTGCTTCCATGGATCATATTCTCACTGGCTTAGCCTTTCTATTACCCTTTATTGCCTCTGCCAAGAAGGTTATGTTTTTGCCTGCACTGGTTTGTTTGTCATTTTTTTTTTTTTTTGTCTGATAGCAACTTTACTTAGAAACTTATGAATGGATTTTGATTAATATTTTGTGGAAGGGTGAGCCATGTGCCAGGGAAGAAATTGTTAATTTAGGGGTGGATCCAGAGCAGGATCTGGGGTATCCTGCACAATTTTTACAAAAGTCTTGATGAATTTCAATGAAATTTTGTGGAAAAGTGGGCCATAAACCAAGAAAGAATTGATACAATTTTGAGATGGATCCTAATCCGGATCCGGATCCTATATCCACGGATCTGTTAGCAGGATTACTTAAAAAGTTATGATTAGATTTTGATGAAATTTTGTGGAACAGTGGGCCATGGGCCAAGGAAGAAATGATTAAATTTGGGGGCAGATCTGGTTGCGGATCCGGAGTTCCTGCATAATATTTCCAAAAGTTTTCAATTTCAATGAAATTTTTTGAGAATGTGGGTCATGGACCGAGAAAGAATTGATCAGATTTTGGGGTCACTGGACTGTTAAGAACATTAAACTTAAGGTATTGCTTAAAAACGAAAAAAAAAAAGATGATGCAAGAAAATGAGTTAAAGTTCACACACTAAAACAGAAAGGAAAAAATTAGAATTATATAGATGGAAAAATGGATAACACAGACAGCAAGGATTTTAAAAAGGAAAAGTAAATAAAATCTATCCTAGTCAGTTTGTAAAGAAACCAAAACCCTGGAAATTTACCTTACCATACCATAATACCTCGAATGTTTGGGAACTTTGCAGTATCCTAACCTAGCCTAACCTAATCATCTAGGTTAGGTTAGGTTAGTGCAAAGTACTGAGACATTTAAGGTAGTTTTGCAACCTCATCAGGGTTTCGGTTTCTTTACAAACTGACCGGAGAATCTGCAAAATGACCAATTTTGCAAAATAACTGCTACACCTAGTGTTGCGGTACTCTGTATATAGGGTAGCTTGAGTGGCAAGCCAAATAATTTCATGTAAACCAGGAAATGATTTACAGTGTATGGCGGTAACCGTATAATCAACCTACATGTGTTCCCTATGCGACAACAAGTGGGTTGGTGCAGGGTTAGTTCCCCTCCATGGAAAACAAATAACTAAGAATACGAACAAGAAGCCTCGGACCAGGACTGATCAACAGGTGACAACTAAAGACCGAACAAAGGACACGGTACGGTTAGCGACATGGAATGTAAGGGGTGTGAATGATGAGGTGAGAGAGAGATATTGTCCAGGTGATTGTGGGTGCAAAAGTGGATGTATGTGGAGTAACTGAAACTAAATGGTGAGGTGGGAGTGTGAGACAATGGAAGTATGGATTGGGTATAGGCACGGGAGTGGGTGAGAATGAGAGGGCAAAAGGAGTGTGTATTGTTGTGTGCAAGAGATGGAAGGAGAATGTAAGAGAATATGGATCAGTTGGCTCAAGGATTGTGTGGGTAAAATTAAAAGTTGGACTACAAATGTGGGTGATTGTGCATGTGTATGCTCAAACGCAAGATCGTGCAAGCAGAGTGAAAGAAGAGCTGTGGGGAAATGTGGAAGCATGCATGGAAAAGTTTGAAAGGAATGAGAGAGTGTTTTTGATTGGAGATATGAATGGAAAAGTAGAGAATGTGAAGGTGGATGGAGTAGTTGGTGAGTGGGGTGTGCCTGCAGAGGTGGATGGGAATGGCAGTGCTCTAGTAGACATTTGTGCCGGGAGGGGATACGTGACAGCCAATACCCTCTTCAGGCGCAAAATGATCCATATTGCGAGTGATGAGAAGGGTGGGTGGTGAATTGAATGAATGGAAGGCAATGATTGATTATGTATGTGTGGATGATAGGACGAGAAGGTGTGCAATGGATGCAAGAACATATACAGCTTGGGGGAGTGGACTTTCTGACCACCATATGGTGGTGGTGAGAATCAAGGTTCAGATGAAAAGGAGGAATAGAAGAAGGGAAGGACAGGAGAATGTAGTTTATACAATGAGGGTGGAAATGTTACAAGAGGATTGGAAAAAGGCAGAATATATGAGACAAGTGGAGAAACGATTCGGTAAATATGGATTGGAGCAGACGGGGGATGTGAAAGGTGTGTGCAAGATACTGAAAGAAGAAATCTGTGCAGCATGTAAGGTGGTGTGTGGGATGAAGAGAAGACGAAATGGAGTGCAAGGAACAGCATGGTGGAATGAAGAGGTTGGACAGGCTGTGGCACAAAAGAAGAAAGGATATAGTGAGTGGATGAGAAACAGAGGACTGGAAGAATTTCAGGGGTGGAAGAGAGTTACATATAGAAAGGAAGAAAGGGGTGAAAAAATTAGCTAGAGGAAGATAAGAGTGGAAAAGGAATTTGGGAGGATTATGAGTGTAAAGTAGAAGGAATGTAAGAAAATGTTCTGGAAAGAGGTAAAGAGAGTTAGACATGGTGTCAAAGAAGTTTGTCAGGGAGTGAAAGATAAAAATGGTAGATTGCTATTGGAGAAGGGAGAAAAAGTGAGCAGATGGAGAGAACACTTTAAAAAATTGTTGAACGTAAAGAATGAAAGGAATGCGAGTATAAGTGGATGGGGAATGGCTGGGAGACTGAGGGATGTGAGAAAAGAGGAAGAAATCATTAGGATGGAAGTTGTGGAAGCAATGAAGAAAGTCAAAATGGGGAAAGCCCCAGGAAATGATGGAGTGTGTGGTAAAATGCTGAAGCATGAGAGAGAGATACTAGTAAATTGGATGTGGACGATGTGCAGACTGGCCTGGGAGGAAGGTAGAGTCCTGGAAGATTGGAAGTCAGGCATAATTATTTCTTTGTACAAAGGAAAAGGGGAAAAAGAAATGTGTGGTAATCATAGGGGCGTTTGTCTTCTTAGTGTAAGAGGAAAAGTATATGGTAGGATGCTTATTGACAAAGTTAGGGATATAACAGAGGAATTACTTGCAGAAGAACTGGGAGGTTTTAGGAACGAAAGAGGTTGTGTAGATCAGATATATATTCAAAGGTCTTTAGTGGAAATGTTTCTACAGAAGGGAAACAAGTTGTATGCGGCCATTATGGATTTGGAGAAACCATATGCCAGGGTGGATAGACAAGGATTATGGAAAGTATTAAGAATATATGGAGTAAATGGGAAGCTGGTGAATGCGTGAGGGGTATGTATGAGGGTGCTAAGGCTGCAGTGCGTGTGGATAGTGAACTGAGTGAATTTATCTGTCTGAAGGTTGGACTGAAAGTTTGAAACAGAGATGTGTCATGTCTCCATGGTTGTTCAATCTGTATATGGATGGGGTTATGAAAGAGATACAAGGTTGGGCAGTGGATGTTGGAGCGGCCCTATTGAGAGAGGGCAGTGTTTGGAAACTCTCTGTACTGCTGTTTGTCTAAATCAAACTTTAGATTAACCAGTAACAGAAAAAAAAGTTACGAGAGACAGCATGTGAATCATGTGACTAATAAGACTTCTCTGAAGCTGGCATGAATGATAACCAAGTAAACCAACGGCAGCGAAAGGGTTAATATGTAAATATGCTGTAATTTAATAACCTCTGCAAATAAACAATATGGTTAGTTCTAATGGCAGATCATCTAAGCAGGACCACTGGGTCTGTGTGTTCTATAATTCACTTACCTTTATGTAACTTTTCCCTTTGCTTCCTTTTCCAGTGTTCTCCCTTTTATTTTCCACTTTCCTTTCTTTTTCATTGTTGCCAGATTTTTGTTTTGTTTATTTAATCTGTCTTTTTCCTAATCCAAGCACCTCTTCCTGATTTACTTTGCTTGTCTTCCATTGACCCATTTTATTTACTGGTTTTCTCTTTCACTCGACTTTTCCTGCATCTGCTTTTGTGTCGTCTGTTTGTCCTTATTTATATCATCATCATCCGGACCTCCTTTCCCACCCTAGGGCAGGGTGAGGAGTAGCAACGTCCAGACAACCTAAGTTTTGCCCAATCCAATGACTAATGCTTCTATTCACTCATCATTGAAGCCCCCGGAATCCTGGCTCTATCTGATGCGCCAAAAACTTCCACAACATTCTGTAGCTTCACATAAACATATCTGATAGAGTCAGTCCAAACGCTGTCACGTTAAAAAGGGGTGTCAAATCCCTGATCATGCACTTCTCACAACATTCGTCCAGCCAGCTCCATTCCCCTAGCCTCATCGACCTCCAACTCATACATTCATCCACCATATCCCTCCACCTTCTCCTTGGCCAACCTCGCCTCCTCCGTCCTTCAAATTTGCTCAGATATTCCTTTTTCACCACTCTGTTGTTATCCATCCTCTCCACATGACCATACCATCTCAGTACACTCTCCTTGATTTTGGTGTCCACAGACTTCTTCATTCTGCGTCTTTCACGAATCACATTATTTTGTATCCTATCCACTCTCCGTACTCCACATACATTCCTCAGCAGTCCCATCTCCACTGCTTTCACCCTTGACTTTTCATTTTTCCTGCCACACCATAGTCTCACATGTAGAGGTGTATGGTATGTAGGAGGACTGCTGGGCCTTGATAGCAGGCTGTGAAGCCTATGCCCACAGTCGGACACATAAAAAAAAAAAAAAATCCATATGTAAAAGTTGGCACTAACACTCCATGTAAGCCTGGTGCAGCTGCAACACTGAAGCCTCTGTTTTTCATTAAGGCCTTCATAGCACCAGTTACATTCCTTCCTTGTGCCACTCTACTCTCCACTTCTTTTGCATATTTTCCTCTCTTTTCTGTCACTTCACTCAGGTATCTGAACTCTCTCATCAATTCCAGTCTCTCTCCATTCACTGAAACATCACACTGGGTTCACCTTCTCTCTCGAATACCATCACTTTATTCTTTTCTACATTTATTCTCAAGGCACGATGCTCACAGACATCAGCAAAACTCTGCACTAGTTTGCCAAGCTCTTGTCCTGTATTTGCAAGTACCACTGCATTATCATACAACAAATTTGAGATATTCCATCCATCATCGTTCATTACCAACGCCATCCCTCTGTCCAGTACTCGTGTTCTTACTTCTCACATCACCCCACCCATAAATATATTGAACAACCATGGGGACATCACACATCCTTGTTGCACGCCCACATTAATTGTGAACCATTCACTTACATGCCCATTTACACTTACACATGCCTCACTACCATCATAAAAACTCATGGCGGCACCTAACAGCTTAACCATCTACACCGTACATGTGCAAAACCTTCCAGAATCCTTCTCTGTCTACTTTGTCATATGCTCTTTCCAGATCCATAAATCCCATAAGCACCTTATAGTTCTTCTCACAAGCCTTCTCCACTATATGTCTCACTGCAGATATGTCATCCACACATCCTCTGCCACTCCTAAAGCCCCCCTATTCATCACTCACTAGAGCCTCTGATATCTCTCTTACTTTCTATATAATGATTCTTCCGTATACGTTCCCTATAAGACTCAATAAACTTATGCCACGATAATTCTTGCACTCACTTCGGTCACCTTTATTTTTGTAGAGGGGTACAATCACATCCGTTTTTCCATTCTGCTGGCAAGTTTCACTCATCCATGCCTTCTTACATATCTCCAACAAGCACTTCATTCCACTCTCTCCACTACATTTAATCGTCACTGCATACACCTCATCATCCTCAGCTGTTTTCCCATTTTTCAGCCGCTTCACGGCGTTCTTCATCTGTGCGAGTGTCACTTTTCCAGGCACTTCATTCCATCTCTGCACACCCCCAAAACCAATCATGTTTACAGCGGCCGTGCTTTATCTATTCCCAGCCATCAGGCTTTTAAAATATTCATTCCGTCTGGTCTGTACTTCACACTCATGGGTTAATAATCTACCACTTACACCCTTCACACTTTCACATTTCTTCCTGCTGTCACTTCTACATTTCCGCATCTCTTTCCAGAATAACTTCCTATTTCCAGAGTAGTTTACATTCATTTCTTTCCCTATATTATTTTTTACCTGTTTCTTTTTCCCCTTCACTTGTCTCTTTACTTGCTTCTTGTTCTCAATATATTCAGTTCTCATTTCAGTTGAACCCCTGTTCTATAAGCACTCTAGTCACTTCTTCATCTTTTCCTCCACTACTCGCTTAACCTCTTCATCCCACCATGCCGTTGCTTACATCTTTGTTGTTGCTCTTGCCACACCACACACTGATATAGCATTCCTAACTAAGCAATCCCTCTACGCATCCCACTGGCTGTCCTGATCCATTTAATTGCAGTTCACTTATTCCAACTGCCCCCCAACTTTAGTCCTGTATTCATCTGCCATTTCTTTGTTCCTTTGCTTCTCGACTTTCAGTCTGTCTCCCTTCTTTGTATCTATAAAGAAAAGTCCCCCGCCCTGCAAAAAATGAATATAGGTAGATGACTGAGGCTTTGGGGCAGAGCCAGAACTTCAGTGACTTCAGTTACATGTGAATAGGTCTATCTGTCTATCTATTGCCAAACGCCTTAATCCCGTAAGGGTTGGCCACAAACAAATCGACTCCATGTTGCCCTGTCCCCGCCATTTCACTGCCCTGCTCCCAGCTCACATCCCCCTCTCTAATATACCTGTCTACTCCATCCTTCCATCTCATCCTTGGCCTCCCCCTCCCTCTCCCCCCCCTCCACCTCACTCACATATACTCTCCTCGTCAGTCTCGCATTCTCCATCCTCTCCACATGGCCAAACCACCTCAGTGTATTTCTCCTAACGCTTCTATCAAACTTGTAATTGATTGTATTGTAGTCATAGCCGAGCTGTAGTAGACAGTGAGTAGATTCGTAGGAGGTAACCTTAGTTTACTTGTAATCGATGACAGGATAAAGATAAAGATTAGTACTGGGGTTTGTAGTTTGTAGTTTATATCTTCAAAAGGGGATATCTCAAAATTTACACAAAGTATGTCTCACAAGAGTGTATCCAGGTGAGTGGCTTTTATGCATGCTAACTTTGCGAGCCTGCCCTTTTTACCCCACCGTGCTTCTCTCTAGAGTCTAGACCCCCCTTCTCGGTAGCTCTCATGTCTCCTTATGCCTCCTAGCTCCTTCTCTCTCGTATACGAGAGGTTGTGTCACGTGTACTGAACGGTTGAGTAGAATTTTCTCGATTCTTGGGTACTTTCCTATGAGGCGTCAAGAGGTACTGTCTGTGGCATATTGTGCTGTGTGTGGCATTCCTGCTGAAAGAGTGCGAACGTCACTTTCTCCAGCCCCTAGCCATGGCTTTGACTTGACCTCAAGACTACATATTTACAGTATGCTGTGGGTTAGCTTCTTAGCCAGTGTTAGGGAACACACTTGTAATCACACAACACTTGCCTCACATCTACATTCTCACGGGGAATACAGTGCCCACAGCCTACCCAAGCGGCTGTGGAGTAGAGTTACACACATCCATGGGAACAAAGCATAACTTGTCCACGTATGTTTAGGCAACACCGCTTTGACCGGAAGCGGAGTCAGTTCACCTTAGCTAGCCCGGCAGGACGGATGCTCTGTGATCTTGTGTAGCCCAGTTCTTAATATATCCAGGTCCCGTCCACTCTGTGTTTCTTTTACGAACCCTATCACTTTATAGAACCTACAGAACTTAACTCAGTCGAGTACATAACATGGCGCAGTGATATTTAGAGTGATATGTGGATTTTAAGTTATTTCATGCCGGCTAGCAAGTGTTGTGGCGTCTCTCTCTCTCTCTCGACCCCTGGATTTACCGATTTACAGTGCTTCCATAGTGCCTACAGTGACGTGCGTAGTGTGTATAGTGCGTGTGGTTCAGTGCAGTGCTTTATTTGGTGTTTTTTTTTTATGTGCACTGCCATATCGCCTTTGTGGCGCCTATGCATAAGGGTGAGGATCGCTTAACTCACCAAGCTAGGAGAGCTATGCCTGACGTCTTCCCCCTCTCACGGTTGGTTGAGCACTGAGGCAGAAGCTGCCGAGTGCTGTGACGTCACGTCACTACTCGCCACTGGCGTTACCACCAACCGCCACCACCACACACACACACACACACCTTCACCCTTGCAACAGACATTGCAAAGTGCTTTATCGTTGCCTTACAGACTCCAGGCGTTGACCTGGTCTACAGGTACGATACATGCCACCAAGCAAGGGACGCAGCACGAAAGAGTCAGAAGACAAGCCATCTACAACCATGGCTACACCACATTCTGAGTTACTGACTTTTATGCAGTATATGGAAGAAAGGGACCAGAAGAGACGTTAGGAGGAACATGAGTTGCGCCAGGAGGAGGCAGTTACCAGGCAACAGGAGTTTGCTACCCTAATCTCTGCTTTGACTCAACATATGAACGTTGTACCCCCCACCGGTCCCACAAGGTCAGCTGTTTCATTGAGTGACTCACCCTCCCAGCCTTCCTCATCCTCTTCCCCTACCCGGCCTCTCAACTCCCACATCAACGCCGTGATCTCGCCGCCCCCTCTCTTACAGCCTGACGCAACCTACCAGGCATTTCTTGAGTGGCGCCGACGGTGGAAAGACTATGCGGTGATGATGGATTTGGGCATGTTGCCTCTAAGTAAATGCCATATTCAACTCAGAGCCTGCCTTAGTCCTGAAGTGCTACATACCCTCCACTACTGCCTTCAGATTCCCCAGGATGACTCTACACCTATAGAAGATGTGCTGGCAATGCTGGACAAGTACTTCAAGACCCAAACTAACAAGACCCTACGTCGACGTGAACTGTTCAGTTGACGCCAGAGTGTCGGGGAGCAGTTCAACGAGTTCTTCGTACGTGTCAAGAATCTCGCAGAGGCAGTAGAGGTGTGCAAAGGAGGTGACAAGGACTGTCAGGAGATACAGCTTAAACAGGTGATACTTATGGGAGTGAATGATCAAGAGTTGGTGCAAGAACTAATAGGCATCATCCCCACATCTTCACTCGACGCAGTTGTGCAACATTGCTATGCATACGAGGCTGCCAGACGTACTGCCAACGCCATTACCTCCCCTTCACAAGCTGTTTGTGCCGTCTCCAGGTACAAGAAGGATAAGAAGACAAAACAGCACACACCTAGGCAGTCTCAACCCCCCACAGATGTATGCAACAGTTGCAGTGGTTTTCACGATAAAAGCCAGTGCCCAGCTGCAGATGTCATATGCAGTAACTGCGGCAGGAAGGGACACTGAGTAAGGACACCGAGGTGCCCTGCAAACAACGCTATGTGCAGGAGCTGTGGAAGACAGGGCCATTACGACCAGTGTTGTCGCTCGACCAAGGCTCCAGAATCCATTTCAATGATGGGAGGACGTCACAAACCAGCAGGGCTGACTACTAAGGGCAACGGTACGCCGTGTCACTGACAACGCCTGTACCCCCTCCGAGACATCTTCACCTGTGATTGTCAAGATTACCCACGACAAAGGGACTAGGGTACTTAGTATGTTGCCTGATACAGGTGCTGACACAACAATCATGGGCCCGGATCATTTCAACGATATTGGCCTAACACCTAACGACCTTCGCCCATCCCCACAGAAGCCGACGTATGGTACTGATGGATCACCCATACAGCCAGCCATTGGTTCGTTGTAGGTGCACATGGAGGTAAAAGGGAGCAGTATACAGGAGTGGATCGACATACATCTTGGTATCCCTATCCCCCTCCTATCCTACGGGGCGTGCAGGGAACTTGTGCTCATCCCTGATCAATTTCTCCACCCTATTGCACAGGTTACACATGCACTGTTGCGTAGTGGACATGACGGTCTGACCAAGACTATTGATGGGGCTGACGGGGCACCCAGGGCAGCAGTCAACAACAACATCACCACTTCCCCTCCTCATCAACCACAACTGCCTTTCACCAGTGACACTACTCCTGAGCAAGCCAGGATGTACTTCTTGCAGGAATATGCTGACGTACTCGTGAAGAAAGAGGATCAGCAGAAGACACCACTCCGGCCGATGCAAGGACCGCCGATGCGTATCTACCTGTGGGATGATGCACAGCCATTTGCCATTTATACCCCGCGGCAGATTCCTCTGGCATACCAAGAGACAGTCAAACAGGAGCTACTCAGCATGGAGGCCCAGGGCATCATAGCACCTGCTGGGGGCACACCTTCACCATGGTGCCACCCACTCGTCGCGGTGCCCAAACCTAATGGAGGCGTACGAATCACCACCAACCTCTCTAAACTTAACAGTCAGGTGTCACGACCCGCCCACCCTTCCCCTACACCCTTTGCTGCCATCAGGAGTGTCAAGCCAGGGACTAAGTACTTCACAACAGTTGATCCCCTTCACGGCTACTGGCAGCTGGAGCTGGCGGAGGAGGATCAGCACTTAACCACCTTTATCATGCCCTATGGTCGTTTCAAGTACTTACAGGGCCCTATGGGCTTTGCAGTGACCAACGATGACTTCTGCCATAGAGGTGATGCAGCACTCCAGGGTATTACTAACTATGTTAAGGTAGTGGACGACGTTCTCATCTACGACGAGGAACTCCTGCCACACCTCCATCGAGTCAACACAGTTCTCACTGGATGTCGTGCCAGGGGAATCACTCTCAATGTGGAGACGTTTACCCTTGCCAGGCCTGCAGTTAAATGCTGCAGATTCGTGCTGATGACTGAAGGTATTACAGCAGATCCTGAGAAAGTAAGGGCCATTGCAAAATTCGCCACGCCAGCCAGCATCACTAACTTGAGGTCGTTCATGGGACTGGTCAACCAGCTGGCAGAGTTTTCCCCTGATATCTCAACAGCCGCACAGCCACTCCGCCCACTCATGAGCCCAAGACGAACTTTCACATGGACAGCTGATCATGACACTGCCTTCCAACAGGTCAAGAGGGCGCTGGCCAGGCCACCAGTGTTAGCCACGTTCGACCTGCAGCTGCCCACAATTCTCCAGACCGACGCATCCAGACTCAACGGCATAGGCTATGCTTTACTTCAGGATCATGGAGGAGGCCACCTCCGGCTGATCCAGTGTGGCTCATGCTCCCTCACAGATCCTGAAACACGGTATGCTATGATCGAGTTAGAAATGGTAGCTACAGTATGGGCGATGCACAAATGCGAGTACTACCTCAAGGGATTGCAAACTTTTGAACATGTGGCTGACCACTGCCCACTTATACCTATACTCAACAGCTGCACGCTGGATTACAGCGTCTGAAGAAGAAACTGTCACCATTTATCTTCACAACTCGTTGGCGTGCCGGCAAGCAACTCTGTATTCCCGACGGCTTGTCCCGCCACCCTGTCAGCTGCCCCACGAATGAAGACGACATGCTAGCAGACATCTCTGCTCATGATGCTGCCGCTGTGCGAGCTGTACATTCTCTTGCCTCGCCTGATACACAGCCAGCAACCACAGACCTCCAGCTTGAGGAACTCCAGCAAGCAGCACGGGCAGATGAGACTTACATCAGGCTACTCGACTGTGTGCGCCATGGCTTCCCAAGCCGTTGTTACAACCTTCACAACACCCTCCTCGACTACTGGAAGATCCGTGATGAGCTGTACTGCTATGGTGACCTTGTGCTCTACGGCCCATGCATCATAGTACCAGCAGCGTCCCGCAAGTCAGTGTTACGACGTCTGCATGATAGCCATCGTGGAGCCGAGGCCACCAAGCGCCAGGCAAATCAGACAGTGTTCTGGCCAGGCATAGACGCTGATATCACCAACGTTGTACGTGCCTGTGAAGCCTGTCAGACACTACTTCCCAGTCAGCAGCAAGAGGAGTACCGGAATGACGACCAGCCGACACGACCTTACAAGTCCATCTTAGCAGACCATTTCCAAGTGGCGGGGAAACCCTTCCTCGTCATTGTTGACCGTTTGTCTGGATGGCCGGTTGTCTTCCCTTGTGGCAATGACATGATTACTGCCACCACTATCAGCCAGTTCAGCAGGTACTTCAGTGATCACGGTGCCCCAGTCCGACCATGCACCGATTGTGGACCCCAGTTCACAGCAAAGGCGTTCACAGACTTCCTACAATGCTGGAACATCAACCATATCATCACATCACCTCATCATCCACAGTCAAATGGACATGCAGAGGCCGCTGTCAAAGCTGTGAAACACCTCATCCTCAAGGTCACGCCTACAGGTAACATACACTGTGAGGACTTCGACCGTGGACTGTTGGAGATGAGAAACACGCTGAACCATTCAGGACGTTCCCCGGCACAGATTCTCTATGGCCACTCCCTTTGCACCTGTGTCCCTGCCCACCCAAACTTGTTCCAGCAAGAGTGGCAGCCTGAAGCGGAGGAATGCAACCGCGGTGCTGCCCAGCGAGACCTTGAGCTACGGTCTCATTACAACAGTCGGGCCCGGAAGCTGCCTGACCTCCCAATTCACCAGAAAGTCCATCTCCAGGACCCAGTGTCTAAGCAATGGTACAGAACAGGCACAGAGGAGGCACAGCCCAGACCACGACAGTATGACGTCTGCCTCCCTAATGGCCGTACAACCAGGTGCAACAGGATTCATCTGTGCCCAGTGCCACTTGTAGATGGAGACCCAGCCGCTGCCCCTGCCCTGTAGACGCAGTATCCCAGGACCCTCCAGGCCCTCGACATTCCCAGCGCTTACGTCAACACCAGAGGACCTCACCACAATGAAGCTCAAGACGCTGCTATGAGCTTGAAAGGGGGAGGGAGGTGTGGGTTAGCTTCTTAGCCAGTGTTAGGGAACACACTTGTAATCACACAACACTTGCCTCACATCTACATTCTCACGGGGAATACAGTGCCCACAGCCTACCCAAGCAGCTGTGGAGTAGAGTTACACACATACGTGGCAACAAAGCATAACTTGTCCACGTATGTTTAGGCAACACCGCTCCGACCGGAAGTGGAGTCAGTTCACCTTAGCTAGCCCGGCAGGACGGACGCTCTGTGATCTTGTGTAGCCCAGTACTTAATATATTCAGGTCCCGTCCACTCTGTGTTTCTTTTACGAACCCTATCACTTTATAGAACCTACAGAACTCAACTCAGTCGAGTACATAACATATGCTATCAGATATTATGTACTGTATTATGATCTTTTGGAGTCCTGACACTTCCTATCACATCACCATCCACACCTCAACACTCCTTCACTTCCTCATTTGTCAGTCTGTCTCTCCTTGTGACTCCACAAGCACCTCTCAAATAACTCATTTCCACTGCTCTCACTTTTGACTTCAGTCCCTCCATCAAGGTCCAAGCTTCACTTCCATACGATAGAGTTGGTATCACAAAGGTGAATAGGTGCTGGACCCAATTCACTGTGCATATTACTGACAGATCTTATATTTTCTTGCTAACTCTTTCATTGTCTTCTGGATCCTACCTCACACATTCTTAGAAGGAAAAAATGTTAGGATGATAATAATGATGATGATGATGATGATGATGATATCTGTTACTCCAATGCATTTCCTCCTCTTTTGTTTATTACATTCCCAGGCCTCTTGTACACCCTTCTCTTGTCCTTCACCGTGTCTACACTTCTCACCTACTTTTATATTCGGTCACATATTCACTTACAGTCTCTTCTCATATCCTTTTGTCATTTCCTTAATAACTTTTTGTCCTCCTTTGCCAATCGTCCTCCTCCCCTCTCTCTCTTTCTCTCTCTCTCTCTCTCTCTCTTTCGTTTTTCAGCCAAGAAGTTGAGATTTCCCTTGGTGAACCCTCGCTGCTGATGTCCCACGTAGATGACCCCAGGTTTTGGCGGAAATGTGAAAATAGAGTTGTAATGGGCCGTGTAACGATGTGCGTTGGAGAGAGAGAGAAAAAAAGAGAGAGAGAGAGTTTATTTTAAAGCAGACAGCCATGGTAGCCATTATATCTGCAGTCATCACTTATACCCTCCCCCCACCCTCTAACCGTGTGTGGCGCTAGGGGACGGTATTCATAAACTTTCTTGACCATGCTTCGTGTATAAGATTGTTTGTTTATCTTTTAGCCTTAAACTCTTCGGACTGAGGGTTGATTGTACCAGTAAAAACCCTGGTTACTCTGAGTCATTCTTAGCTGTTCCTCCATCACTTCCCCTCTCTAACTTCCTCATGGCTGACATTAAAATTTCTTCAGCTGATGAATTTTCTGCCATCACTGGCCTCAATACTGACAAGGCATATGGGCCTGATGGAGTCCCTCTTGTTGTTCTCAAGAACTGTGCTTCTGTGCTTACACCCTGCCTAGGCAAACTCTTTCGCCTTTGTCTATCAACTTGTACCTTTCCTTCTTGCTGGAAGTTTGCTCTCATTCAGCCAGTCTCAAAGAAGGGTGACCATCCCCAACCCTCTAACTATCGTCCAATTGCTTTAACATCCTGTATCTCAAAAGTTTTCGAGTCTATTCTTAATAGAAAAATTTTAAAGCATCTTTCCTATCACAACCTTCTTTCTGATTGTCAGTATGGGTTCCGTCAGGGACGCTCCACTGGCGATCTTCTCACCTACCTTTCAGACTCCTGGTCATCCTCCTTTCGGGATTTGGGCGAAAGCTTTGCCATTGCACTTGACATCTCAAAGGCTTTCGATCGAGTCTGGCATAAATCTTTAATTTCCAAACTGCCCTCCTATGGTTTCTATCCTTCTATCAGTGCCTTCATCTCTAGCTTCCTTTCTGGTCGTTCTATAGCCGCTGTTGTAGACGGCCATCGTTCTTCTCCTAGATCTATCAATAGCGGTGTTCCTCAGGGCTCTGTCCTATCACCAACTCTCTTCCTTTTATTCATCAATGACCTTCTAAGCTGTACATCTAACCCTAACCACTCATTGCTGATGACTCCACCCTTCACTTATCCATTCGGTTCCCACAACGTTCATCTCAGCAGTTACTTCAAAAAACAAGGGACGAGGCTATGGCACACCTAATGTCTGACTTGGCTCGTATTTCTGACTGGGGTACAAATAATCTGGTTGTTTTTAATGCATCAAAGACTCAGGTTTTACACCTATCAACCCGACAAAATATTCTGCAGGTATACCCACTAATGTTTAATAATCAGCTTAATCCTGCATCATCCTTGAACATGTTTGGGGTTTCATTTACTCGGGACTTATCGGGGAAAGATCATATTACATCTCTTGCAAAATCTGCTTCCAAGAGATTTGGTGTGCTAAGCCGCCTCTGTTCCTTCTTTACCCCTGCACAATTGTTGACTCTATACAGGGGTTTTATCCGCCCCTGTGTGGAGTACAACTCTCATGTGTGGGGAGGCTCCCCACATACAGCTCTTCTCAATAGGGTGGAGTCAAAGGCTTTTCGTCTCATTAACTCTCCTCTTACTGACTCCCTTGAACCTCGGTCTCTTCGTCGCACTGTTGCATCTTTATCTCTCTTCTGTCGCTACTTCAATGGTCACTGCACCTCTGAACTGTCTGCATGTATTCCTCCACCTCTACGACGGGCGTGTAGCACCCGTCTAGCAGCAAACTCTCATCTCTTTTCTGTCCAACTCTCTAATGCAAGAGTTAACCGTTACTCCCAGGCTTTCATTTATGCAACAGGTTAACTCTGGAACTGTCTCCCTCTGTCCATATTTCCTGCTTTCTATGATCTCCAGTCTTTCAAATGCAATGTGTCCAGGCATCTCGAAATGATCGGATCTTGAATTTGGCTCTCTCTTGTATTTTGTTTTTCTCTTGGAAGGAAGAATAATTGCGGGTTTGTGGCCTCTGGTTTCATCTGTTTCTCATAAAAAAAAAAATCTGGCGTTAACTGGAATGCAACACTGCAGTTGTTAATACATTCTTGTAACTAACATTGGTAAAGTTTTGCTAAACGTGCGCAGCGGTTCTGGCTGTGTTCTTTTGATCTCACCTTCTTAACTATGGTACAAAATTCAGCAAAGATGGTTTCCCTTTTATTTAAGGCTACAAAGAAAAAGGATAGGAAAAATATAATACACCGTTTCCAGGGTGCTTGTGTAAACCGCTGGTTCTGTCGCAATACCACGTTTCTCGATTATCTCGCCGCCGGAAGGCGTCAGTGCAACAACATTCAGAAATATGGGAAACTTAGCATATCTTAACCTAGCTTATTCTAATCGGGGAGTTTTGCCGAGCCCTCCATGAGTTTAATCACCTAGTATTGCCACTTAGCCTAACATTGAATGTCCCCGAATACCTATGAGGTCAAATCCCAATCTCAGTCCTAACTTTTTTCCTTTGTGTGTGTGTGTGTGTGTGTGTGTGCGTGTGTGTGTGTATGTGTGTGTGTGTGTGTGTGTGTGTGAGAGAGAGACTCTGGGCATAGGCTTCATAATCCATTGTCTAAGATCGACCAGTCCTCCTACTTACTATGCACATCTACATGCCACAGTACTAAGAGGAAACTACTCATCATGGAGAGAAGTGACTAGTGGAGTACCACAGGGTTCAGTGCTGGCACCAATCATGTTTTTAGTGTATATAAATGATATAAACAGTAACACTGGAAATGAAAACTATCTGAATATGTTTGCAGATGATGCAAAAATACAAAGGAGAATTACTAACACAGACTCTTGTAAAGAGCTACAAGAAGAATTAAATAAACTTCATGAATGGAGTAGTACATGGCAAATGGAATTCAATGTGGACAAGTGTCATGTAATCAAGTTTGATAAAAGTGGAAAAAGACCTGATTGGGATTATAAGTTAGGAAATAAAACCCTATACACATCAGAAAGAGAGAAAGACCTAGGTGTGATTATCAATAACAGACTATCTCCGGCTGACCATATCAGCGAGAAGGTACGGAACATGTGTACACTGCTTGCAAATATGAGAATAGCATTCACATACATAAATGAAGACATGCTAAGAAGGATAATAACATCATTCATTAGACCAACCCTGGAATATGCATCAGTAGTCTGGAGTCCTCATCTCAAAAAGCATATAGACAAGATTGAAAAAGTTCAAAGGGCCGCTACAAGATGGATACCAAGCTTAAGGGACCTAAGCTACGAAGAAAGACTAAATAAACTGAATCTACCAACACTACAGGAGAGAAGGAAAAGAGGTGACATGATAATGCTATATAAGTGCATATCAGGGAAGGAGAGAATAGACATAAATGATTACTTAACATATGGAGAAGCATCAGCAAGAGGACACTGCAAAAAACTGCATAAGAAGAGAGGTGATAAAGACGTAAGGAAATTCAGTTTCCCAAACAGAGCAATTGATCAATGGAATGCACTACCGAATGAAATAGTGTGCCAAAACAATTCACAAATTTAAGGATATGTACGATAAATATGGTTTAAGACACGGGACAGTACGAGCTTGACTCATTCCTGTAAAGATACAGTTAGGTAAGAACAATTAGGTAGGTAAGAACTTAAGCACTAACACGCACCATCCATACTGGATAACTTCTAGGGTTGTCACAATCCTAACAGGCCTCCTAGGCCACTTGTACATACCCGTCCCGTCACCTGTTACCTTTACGCTGTCTGCCTCGCCTTCAACCTAACCTGTCAACCTCACCTGTCGGTCTTGCGTGTCACCCTCACCCCCATCTCTCATCCTCATATGTCTGTCTCATCTGTTACCCACTCCTGTCACCCTCACCAGTCTGCCTCACCTGTCACCCCCAACTGCCTGTCTCACCTGTCACCCTAACCAGTCACCTTCACCTATCTGTTTCAACTGCCACCTTCAGTGTCTTCCTCATCTGTCACCCTAACCTGTCTTGCTCATCTGTCACCCTAACCTGTCTTCCTCATCTGTCACCCTCAACTGTCTGCTTCATCTGTCACCCTCACCTGGTTGGCTAATCAGTCTGCCTCATCTCTCATCCTCACCTGTCACTCTTATCAGTCTACCCCACCTGTCAGCATCACCAGTCTACTACATCTGTCTGCTTAACATATTTGCCTCACCTGTCAGTTTCACCGGTCTACCACAGTACCACACTGTCTGTCTCACCAATTTGCCTCACCTGTCTAGCTTCACCAGTCTGTCTCACCTGTCCCCCTTAGCTGTTACCCTCACCTGTCACCTCCACCTGTCTGCCTAACCTGTCCCCTTAAATATCTGCCTCACTTGTCTCATCATCTGTCACCCTCACCTGTTTGTCTCACTTCTCTGCCTAACGTGTTACCCTCCGCAACTGTCACCCACCACGCCTGTCATTCCCCCACATCTGTCACTCGCCACAATTATCACCCTCAAAAACTGTCATCCCACACCGGTCATTCAACACTCCTGACATCCCACACTAGTCACCCTCAACATGTTTATTAATTGGTGGCCTTAGAGAAGGTTGCATTTTTTTTTTAATGTGTCCGACTCTGGGCACAGGCTCCACAGCCTGTTCCCAAGGCCCAACAGTCCTCCTGCATATCATACATCTTCACATGTCAAAAATGTCACGAGTCGGCTAGTGACATTGGCTTTTTGGGGAAACCGCGAACTCAAGTGGAATCCCAGTTTATCATTCAGTTAACCGCTCATTCGGACGGAAGCTTTGTCAAATCAATTTTTCATTGTCATACGTGATCATCTTTGTGTGAGACATTAGCGCTTCCGCTGAGCGATTTCTTTTGGGTGCATTTCGCTCACTCGACCGTTAAAAAATGCGGCCTATCGCTCCCATTTCTTTCTCACGAGTTTACGCAGTCCAGTGTTTGCTTTGACGGAGAGAGGTTCTGTGCTCCAGAAGTGTGAGAGAAGAGGTCAGCTAGCACCCAAGCTCCACTAGTACAGTTCTCCAGTGCTCCCACCTTAGTTGGTGATACACAGCATTCATTGACCAGTATTTCTTTTCGTTTTCCTAGACTTAAGAGTTCAATTAAGTGTTTTTCCTAGGCGTAAGAATTTAGCTCTTGTGTGAGTGAGTGAGTGCGATCTCATTAATTTGATTTTGAATTGTAACGTTAAATTTATTTTTGTAATCAATAAATTTAACAGTTCTTTTTCTTGAGCTTAATGTAATGTAAACTCTTGTTTCATTTCTCCACAATTAAGCTTATTTTCCATATGGCTCCTAGCTTGCATAAACGTTTTGGTATTCATAACTGGTACTTAGGCCAGTCTTGTTGTATTAAGCTTAAAATCCGTTGTGCCTCCTAGGAGTTAAGCATCAGCAAGAACCTGATATTATTATTAGTATTAGTTATTTATTGTCAGGGGTGAAGTAACTTTCTCCAGAGGCTAACAGTACTAGTAATCAGCATTTGTGAGTAATTAGTCTCTGCTGTGTACTGTTGAGAAAGTTTATAAATTCTCGTTCTGAGAAAATCGGCGAAGTAAGCCAGCGTAAATAATCATTGCTTGATTTAGCAAAACAATCATTGTCCCTGCTCTTCAATATTATTGAACATTATTATCATTAAATAAAATATTTAGCATTTATTTTTAAAAAAACCGTGTTATATTTTAAAAACCCCGTGACAATTGGCGACCTCGCCAGGATATTAACTCCTAGCTCTAAAGCTATTCACAAGATAGTACTCACTCGTTCATATTTAGGAATTTATCATTAAAGTTTATAGGCACAAGTTTACGGGTGTTTACCGTTAATTTAGCAAGTGAATTTTTGCTTTATTAATCCATAGAGTACCTAACTCTATTTAGTACTTTATTTTTGGTAATGCTAGACGATTTTATTTGCTCCTGGGTAGCCGCCGTACCCTTTGTGTTAATTATTGAGTCTTCCCAGTTATTTGCATTTTTGCTTCATTCCTTTCCGGTTAACTAGATAAGACTGGTCACCACTAGCTTGTGTCTGTACTCTTTACTTGTGTTATTAGCATTCGTTTGCCAAGCAGTCAGTACTCAGTTTCGGTTTGCTTAGTAAATTAGCGTCATGGCTACCACTTTATTTTTACAGGAAGCCAAAGAAATGGGTCTTTCGGACCCAACCGAAATTAAAGAGTATATACTCTCACGGCATAATCAGAAGCAGCAGTGCGAGAATGATGCTCGTGAAGAGCATAAGATTCAGCGCGAATACAAGCGAGAACAGCGTGAGGAACGCGAGAAGGAGCGCAAATACGAGCAAAAACAGCGCGAACTCGACTTAGAACACGAGCGAGAACAGCGTGAGGAACGAGAGAGAGAACGAGAGCACGAACGTGCCGAGCGAGAAGCACGTGAAAAACACGAATATGAAATGCTGAAGCTCAAGCGAGGTTCCTTGGCTTCAGACACATCTGGTGCAGTTGGTCAAATCTCCACGAGCGTTCTCCCTGCACATGTCCTGGCGACCCCACGCATCAAGCTTCCTTCATACAAGGAAAGCGAGTGAATCGAGATGTACATAGCTCGTTTTGAGGACATGGCAGACATGTATCAACTGGATGAGGCAGCTAAGCAGATCCAATTTCTTAGTTTATTTGAGGGCCCTGCCCTGGATATTCTCCACAGAATTCGTGGAGACAATCTCACGTATGAGATGATGAAAGCTGCACTCATTAAGGCGTATGGTCTCACAGTAGACGACGCCAAAGTTCAGTTCATGCGAGCTCGTCTCCAAGACAAGGAGACAGCTGTTCAATTCCTCGATCGTCTCACTGCTTAAATGAGTGGATGGAGAAAGATGAAACTCCTTCCACGCGTGAGGGGATAATTGACCTTATGCTGCGTACACAGCTAGAGAGGTCGTGGGCTGCTGAGCTCATAGCACAGCTTAAGATCTGCCAGGTGAAAGATGCCAGCCAAATGGCAGAAATGGCTGACGCATTCTTTACTGCATACGGGTATCAAACTCTCAAGCAGCAAAACATCTGGAACAGAAAAGCTGATAAGTCTGGGAAGCCATCTCAGACTGAACCCCTGCAACAAGGCCATTCTCAGAATAATGGCCAAGGTCCAAAACCGCAGTGGAAGGACCAGGGGCTAAACACTCAGAAACCTGAGTGGAAGAGGTACAACAAGTACCCTAACCAGCAGCAGTATCAGCCACGCAACCGACCATCGGGACAAACTTTTTCACCACCAGCTCAAAAGAAGCAGGAAGCGAATGCAGCCTTCATTCCTCAGCAGCAGCACGGTGGTCACGTCCCTACCGGTATGGGTACTCCCCCACAGTTCACTCGTCCCACAGTGACAGTGAACCCCCCTCCACAGATGGCCAATGTTCCATCTTCCCAATATAATTCTCAAGGCACAATGTTTGCCGCATCAATTCAGCAGCCTCATGAGTGACTAGCTGCTTCCTCCACAGGCCCTACCACAGGTGACAGTACCTTCCTTGTTCAGCCAGGGTTTGTGGGAGGCATTCCTGTGAAGGTCCTGAGAGATAATGGTTCCTCAGGTTGCTCTGTCAAACAGAGTTTAGTTCGGCCTGAGCAGTATACAGGTCGACAGGTCCATGCAAACCTTATTGATGGATCAGTGAGATTGTTCCCTGAGGCATGTATCCAGGTGGCATCTCCATTTTATACTGGTACGACACTTGCAGTTGTCATGCCAGAACCTTTATTTGACCTCATCATTGGCAATATTTATGGTGTCAAGGATAGTTGCACCGAACATGACGCTACTCAGACTTCGGCTGCTGCGGTAACACGAGCCATGGCTGAGGCTCCAGACTGTGTCACCCCAGTGATCACTGAATCGCCGCAAGATCTGATGTGTAGTCAACTTGTTGTACAAGAACAACAATCTGACCCGACACTTGCTGCCGTGCAGAACAAACAAAGGGGTGGAGTGATTAAGTATTCACGGGGAGGTCGAGCCAAGTTCCTTCGCAAACAAGGACGGCTCTACCGTGAGTCACGAACACCCGAGGGCGAGGTTCGACTGCAGTTTGTCGTTCCCGCTAAGTACCGCCAAGCAGTGTTACAATGGGGTCATTGTTCAGCCTCAGGAGGTCACATGGGCAAAAGGAAGACCCAGGGCCGTATCCGAGCTGACTTTTTCTGGCCAGGAATGGGACGAGACATAGATAGTTTTGTCCGTTCCTGCAGTGTGTGTCAAAGTAACACCACTAATCAGGGACATGCCCTTCCTGTGCCGTTTGTAACCACACCTGTAATCTCTGAGTCAGTTGAGAGACAGGATAGTGGTGAAGTGAGTGTAGACCTGACGTCTCACTTGTTGGCCCCACAGGACACAGTATGTCCAGGGCCTGTACATACACGTGTACTGTAGGTTAAGAGGGAAGTGAGAACTCCACAGAGGTGACTCGAGGCTATGGAAGACCTGAGTTTGCACAAGGATTCTCAGCTCCCCGATACTAATATAAGTACTGTAGGTTAAGGGGGAAGTTCGAGAGAGAACTCCGCAGAGGCGACTCGAGGCTATGGAAGACCCGAGTTTGCACAAGGATTCTCAGCTCCCCAATACTAATATAAGTACTGTAGGTTAAGGGGGAAGTGAGAACTCCGCAGAGGCGACTCGAGGCTATGGAAGACCCAAGTTTGCACAAGGATTCTCAGCTCCCTGATACTAATATAAGTACTGTAGGTTAAGGGGGAAGTGAGAACTCTGCAGAGGCAACTCGAGGCTATGGAAGACCCGAGTTTGCACAAGGATTCTCAGCCCCCGATATTAATATAAGTACTGTAGGTAAAGGGGGAAGTGAGAACTCCACAGAGGCGACTCGAGGCTATGGAAGACCCGAGTTTGCACAAGGATTCTCAGCCCCCGATATTAATATACTGTAAGTACAGGTTGAGGACCCCTGTGCAGTTCGAGGCTATGGAAGACCCGAGTTTGCACAAGGATTCTCAACCTGCCGACACTAATCGTGTGCTATAATTAATGACGACCTCGAATGGATGAAGCTTAGGCTGTCACTTGTATTTTTCAGCTAGAGCGTACTTTTCGTAGAATGTACTGATTGCTAGGCAGAGAGAGTAATTGTAACGTAATAAGAATTTTGTCTCATTGACACTTTTGATGCTCCACCTTAATTGGTTTTGCAGGTACAGCAATGGGTGTAGCAATTTTGCTGTGCAGGCCAGCTGATCGTCTGCTGCACGCTGCTGCCTCTTCTCCTCTGCCTTCATCGTCGCCATGTTATTTACTATGTCATTTTACATGTAGGTACAGTTACACTACAACTGTCACACCTACATCGTGTATTACATACACCACGCTACACAACAATTAGTTGTCAGTGTAAATGTAGCGAACTTTCGTTCAGTTTGACCTGAGTACAGGATTTTCACCGTCGTCACGGAGTTTTTCCCTCAAGCTTGCTTCTATTAACATAAATACGAGGTTTTTTCGCTCACTGGCGACTACGACTTTCTCCTGTAGCAGGATAGCACACACACCACAGTGTGAATCTTGTGGGACTGAGCTAGGATTTATATCTATGTATATTGAAATCTTTCTTCTGAAGGAAGAAAGATTTAATTTTCATGGGGCGTAATGTCACGAGTCGGCTAGTGACATTGGCTTTTTGGGAAACTGCGAACTCAAGTGGAATCCCAGTTTATCGTTCAGTTAACCGCTCATTCGGACGGAAGCTTTGTCAAATCAATTTTTCATTGTCATACGTGATCGTCTTTGTGTGAGACATTAGCGCTTCCACTGAGCGATTTGTTTTGGGCGCGTTTTGCTCACTGGACCGTTAAATAATGCAGCCTATCGCTCCCATTTCTTTCTCACGAGTTTACGCAGTCCAGTGTTTGCTTTGACGGAGAGAGGTTCTGTGCTCCAGAAGTGTGAGAGAAGAGGTCAGCTAGCACCCAAGCTCCACTAGTACAGTTCTCCAGTGCTCCCACCTTAGTTGGTGATACACAGCATTCATTGACCAGTATTTCTTTTCGTTTTCCTAGACTTAAGAGTTTAATTAAGTGTTTTTCCTAGGCGTAAGAATTTAGCTCTTGTGTGAGTGAGTGAGTGCGATCTCATTAATTTGATTTTGAATTGTAACGTTAAATTTATTTTTGTAATTAATAAATTTAACAGTTCTTTTTCTTGAGCTTAATGTAATGTAAACTTTTGTTTCATTTCTCCACAATTAGGCTTATTTTCCATATAGCTCCTAGCTTGCATAAACGTTTTGGTATTCATAACTGGTACTTAGGCCAGTCTTGTTGCATTAAGCTTAAAATCCGTTGTGCCTCCTAGGAGTTAAGCATCAGCAAGAACCTGATATTATTATCAGTATTAGTTATTTATTGTCAGGGGTGAAGTAACTTTCTCCAGAGGCTAACAGTACTAGTATTCAGCATTTGTGAGTGAGTAGTCTCTGCTGTGTACTGTTGAGAAAGTTTATAAATTCTCGTTCTGAGAAAATCGGCGAAGTAAGCCAGCGTAAATAATCATTGCTTGATTTAGCAAGACAATCATTGTCCCTGCTCTTCAATATTATTGAACATTATTATCATTAAATAAAATATTTAGCATTTATTTTAAAAACCCCGTGTTATATTTTAAAAACCCCGTGACAAAAAGTTCGGCACTTACATCAACCGTCCATATTGAATACATGCTAGGGCCGTCTGTTATTAGGGGGGGTATTTTTACGACATATCGGGGGTCTTCTGGTAGGTCAGTAAAGTATGCTTTATTAAATTCAAATCCATAAACTGTGCTCTGCCCCAGCATCGATTCGAAGCAGGATCCATTAGGATTGCTCATCACCTCTCTACTGATTCAGTCACCGCTTTCTCTCCAATTTTAGTCTTACAGGAATGCAATATCGTTTGGAGGTTTTAAAACGAATATACTGGTAATTAAGGCGTTACTAGACAAAAGGACTTTATTTCTTCAGCCCGAGAATATCTTATATGGATTTATCTCTAATTCCTCCTAAACATTTTATTCAATTCTCGAAGGATGTCTAATAGTGAAAGGGACACCGAAGACTTACAACTCCAGTTCAAAGAGTCTTCCTTGAACTAAACAAACTTCCTTTGAACTTATTAAAGTCGTTTGGCCTTTGCAGAAGTAAAATATACAATAGTCCTGTCCCTGAAATGGTTAATGATACAAGTCATAGCACTTTCAAGCCCCGTAACATGCTCTTAGCTGTAACCAACCGTGCCGAGTTAGCAGGGATGAAATACTACAGTTATTTCGATTTTAAGGCGGATAATGAAGGCTATATATAAATCTTCCAGTTCCAAGTTTCTCTTACGCTAATTAGAAGAATATGGAAACAATAAATAAGATACAGGGCGTCCTCAAGGCGTCTTTGCAGCAAAGAGGTTAATGAAGGCTATATATTTTAACCCTTCATTTCAAAGTCCTTTCTTGAAATGAAATTAATAATTTTGTCTGGAATCAGTAAAAACTTGGACGTTTGCAAAGTTTAATTCATACAACTCCATACGATGGCTATATGGTAGTTAAGCTTTAACGAAGGTTATATGTAACCGCTTCATTTCAAAGACTCTTCCCTGAATGAAACTCTCTTTGCCCAATGAATCTTGGTCACAGCGTGTGGAGAAATGAATCGTATTTAATTACCTCTGATGCTGATTGACCTTCGTTACACAGGTACAGCTGTAGTTAAAAGTTCTCTTCCATACCCTGGTGGTGGCTGTTAGGGAAAGGAGGGATTCAGTACGACGTATCAAGTTTAAGTAACTTGTTTCATGTTGGTGGGGGATGTGTAGGAGGAAAAAAAACTCCGATAGGCTATTCGTTCCCAGTGGTTCAAATTATGGTTATGCGGATTATATCAATATTTCACCACATGGACGCGGGTCTTGCAAATATCATACTGGAATGGCCCTTCATAGAATATTTGCTTTTACCATAGATACTGGGTATTTTAAAAAAATTTCTTTTAAAATAGGTAAAGACTGTCAGTTCTACGAAGTTACCAACAATAGCTAAACTTGTGGCCAAACTCTCCTAATGCACGTCTTACTTTTGGCAGAATTTTAAATTCCTTACTGATATATTTCTGTTCATTAAATTAGGACAGACTGATTTTATGTGTGTGGCGTGTCGGGGAGAGCAGGTGGAGATTGTCAGGCGTGAAAGAATTGAACTTCCTGGTGAAAATCTTGAGTGTGTGGAAGAGTTTTATTTTTTGGGAGACATGTTATGCGCTGGAGGTGAGGCTAGGGTGAAAAGTGGTTGAAAGAAGTTCAGGGAGCTGTTGCCTCTCTTGACATTGAGAGGACTCTCCCTACGTGCTAAGGGGTCTTTGTACGCAGCATGTGTTAGGAGTGTGATGCTGTATGGTAGTGAGACCTGGGCAGTAAAGGAAGAGGGTATTAGCACGCTCAAATGTACAGAAATGGCAGTGATTAGGTGGATGTGCACTGCGTTTCTGAGTGCAAAGCCTGGGGGGGCTGGGTTTACGATGGAAGAGTTGAGAGGTAGGATGGGACTGGAGTATATTGGTGTTTTGATAAGGAGAGGTGGAATGAGATGGTTTGGGCATGTGGAGAGGATGGGGGATGATAATTGGGTGCAGAAGGTGAGAAGCGTTAACACTGGGGGTGGGGTTGCGAGGGACAGACCGAGAAAGATGTGGGACGAGGTCATTAACCCCTTCGCATGCAGATAAGTTTTTAAGTTGTCTGGGCTATGATGCGCTGGCTTTTCTCCCCTCCCCCCCGGCTGCTGTGCGCTCCAAAAATGTGTATTCTCGGCTTATTTTCATCACCCAAATATATTTATTTTGCCATAAAACCCACATATTCCTATTCGTCGATGTTTCTTCTACACGATAAACAAAAAAAAAATAAATAAATAAATACACTATACGTACGATAGGGCCCTCGGAATCAACATTCGGGATCATACATTTTACTTCCCAACATCATAAGTCAAATGTTTCCTTATCAATCTCCACATGTTATACCATCATTAGAAAGGGAATTTTATTAGCTTTCGAATGGGGGGGATCCCAGTTTGAAATGAGGTATGGTCTTCGAGTTATAATTGAAAAAGTAAAACCCATTTTCGACAGAAAACAACTTTTTTATTCGGGGAGGGTTTCGAAGAACTTTTCTCTGTACTGTAATGTTCTTATTTCACCATCCTATGCAAAATTTCATTTTCTTTCATCTCAGTAAAGAACGGTGATCCTAGGCCTCATAGTTCTCGAGAAAAATGCAAAAAACTACAGCGTATTTCGCCGCGCGCCGACCCGCCATCAGCTGCGCTCACTTATGTTATTTACCCGTGGCACGCTAACACTTTTGTGCTTGCTAGCTATGCTTTCTTTGGTTTTATACCAACAACTATTTTATTTAATTACTTCTGTTTTGATTTTAGTCCTCTCAGAAACCATGCATGAACACTAAACCTGTTGCTAGCAACTGAAACTGATGCTGTACGTATTTCCCTGTCATTTGTGTTGAGGTAAATAACAGTATATATGTAAATGTAAATATACTGACATAAAGATAGGTAAATAGATAAATAAAAAAAGAATATCACGTACTTCTACACTGGTGAATATCTTCCTGCAAGACCAGATTGGTTGGGAGGTGAGGAGTTTTGTACTGTGTGTGTGTGTGTGTGTGTGTGTGTGTGTGTGTGTGTGTGGTTACCTAATTGTATTTGCCTAATTGTGATATACAGGAAATGAGCTACGCTTGTGGGGTCCCAACTCTGTTTCTCAATAAGTCAAATTTAGCTTTAAACTGTTTAAGTTTTTAGCCTGGACAATCTCTTTGTCCAGGCTATTCCACAGGTCTATACACCTTTAAGGAAAACTATATTTCTTGATATCCTTCAAGCAGCTTGGTTTCTTCAGTTTCATTCCGTGTCCTCTTGTTGCTCTCTTATCCCATATAAACAGATCTTCTTTGTCAATTTTATTTACTTCCACCATGATCCTGAACACTGCAATCATGTCGCCTCTCTTTCTTCTTTCTTCTAAGGAAGGCAAATCCAGCTTTTCCAGCCTCTCTCTGTACGACAGATCTGCCAGACTGGGGACCATTTTGGTTGCTGTTATTTGTATTCTCTCAATCTTGTGCATATCTTTCTTTTTCTGTGGGTACTAAACTACTGCTGCATATTCTAACCAGGGGCGAATCATGGCCACTATCAATTTTTTCATCATCTCCTCATCTATATAATGAAAAGCTACTCTAATATTAGTCAGGAGTTTATACGTCTCTCTAACCGTCTTGGTAATGTGTTTTTCAGGTGACAAACTGTCTTGGACCAGCACTCCCAAATCTTTCTCTTCTCTCGCTTTTGTGTTTGGTTCATTAACCATCAAATAAGTCAATGATGGCCTCTTGGTACTTTTACTCATTTCCAATATTTTACATTTCTTTGTATTAAATTTCATTTCCCACATCCGGCTCCAGTCGTGTATCCTATCCAGATCCTCCTGCAGCATTTTACAATCCTCCTCAACCTCTATCTTCCTCGAGATCTTTGCATCATCAGCAAACAGACTTGCATAACTGTTCACTCCATCTACCATATCATTTACGTAAATCAGGAACACTACTGGCGCCAACACCGAGCCCTGTGGGACTCCACTTGTTACTTCCCTCCATCCAGACATCCTATCCTTTATTACTGTCCTCATTTGTCTGTCTCTCAAAAAGTCTCTCATCCATTCCAGGAGGTTTCCCTTCAGTCCTCCTATATGCTCTAGTGTCCACATTAGATTCTTATGTGGTACCTTGTCGAAGGCCTTCTCCAAATCTAAATACACACAATCCACCCAACCATCTCTCTCCTGTAGCACGTCAATCGCTCCTGAGTAAAAACTCAACAAGTTGGAAACACATGACCTTCCACTTCTAAATCCAAACTGACTATCAGCCAAAATATTCATCACTTCCAGATATTTTATTGATCTATCTTTCAGAATTCTTTCGCAAAATTTTGCGACCATGCTGGTTAGGGACACTGGTCTATAATTCAGGGGTTCTTCCCTGTTTCCTCCCTTATAAATTGGTTCCACATTTGCCCTCTTCCATTCTTGAGGCACTTTCCCCTCTTCCAGAGAACACATAATTAAACTGTGAATCTTATCCGCCAGTTGGTTTCTGCATTCCTTCAGCACCCAGTTAGAGATTCCATCTGGTCCTGGGGCTTTCCTTACATCTTGAGTTTCCAGTAATTTATAAACTTCCTGTGCTTCCACTTTAATATCTTTTATCACTACAATTCTAGTCACTCCCTCCCCGCTCACAAACTCCTTTTCATTAGTGGAAACTGATTGGAAACGTTTGTTTATTATCTCTGCTTGCATTGCTGCATTTTTATAGACCTCTCCTACTTTCTGTTTGGTGATTTCTTCCTTTTGTGTCAGTTTGCCATTGACAAATCTATAAAACAGTTTGGGTTCGTCCTTACATTTGTCTATTATACCTTTTTCAAAATTCCTTTCTTCCTCCCTATGTATTCTTGTGTATTCATTTCTAGTTCGTTTATATTCTTCTTTTGTTCTGTTGTTACCTCTCTTTCTTCAATTGTTCCACGCCGTGTCTCTCTCTTTTTTTGCTATCATACACCTTCTATTAAACTCCTTTTTCCTGTTTTCTTTCCCCCTTACTCTTGGCACAAATTTTTCCACTCCCGAATTATAGAGGCCTAGAAAAATATCCCACTTCCTCTGTATCTCTCTTGTTTCTTGGAATTTTCTCCAATCTCCATTTTCGAATAATTTTCTCAATCCTGTAAAGTTTGCTTTCCCAAAGTTGTATCTTCTCTGCCTATAAAGCTTATCTCTTGGTTCCACGTTCCCTGTTATTATCTGGAACTCAATGACCACATAATCACTTTTTCCAATAGGACACAAAATTTTCATGGATTCTATTACATCGGGTTCTTTGGTAAACAGTCAGTCTAGTCTTGCTGGTATCCTTGCCTTGGAACCGTGACTCTTCTTTTACCCATCGCGTCATCACATCGTTCATTGTTAAATTTAATAATGTAGTGCCCCACGAATCTTCGTTGCCTCCTGAGTCCCATTCCTCTCAGTTCACCTCTTTACAATTGAAGTCACCCATTAAAATTATATTGTTGCTTTTCTCAATCATTTTCTGTAAATAACTAGCCATGTCTGACAACATTTCCTGGTATTCATCATCACTCCATGCTCTTGTCTTAGGGGGAACATACTGTACACTACTGCCATATCTCTCTTGCTATTCTCTTCAGTTTCAAATTTCATATTTATCACTTCAGCCCTGCCTTCTCCCATTTCCACGGTATCTACAATTATGTTGTTCTTCACTGCTGTCATCACTCCTCCTCCCGTTTTTTCTTTTCTGTCTCTTTTTCCACAGTTTGTATTTACCATCTTCCATATGAACATCAGTATCTTCTCTTAACTTGGTCTCTACATAGCACATAACATTAGGTTCATGTACCCTCAAAAAATCGTTGATTTCTAGCCTTGTCGATATTAAACCATCAACATTAGTATATGTCACCTTCCAATTATTTATGATGTTTTTTATACCCTCTTTTTTCCTTCTCTCAACCGGTACCACTTCCTTAATTTCTGATCCATGACTCTCCAATAAAACACTGTCTTCTCTTCCTCCGTTCTCTGTTCTTTTGTTACCTTTGCTTCCTTTACCAACTCCCTTATTTTAGCTCCTTCTTCCTCATTTGCATCTCTCCTTATCCAAACATTTTTGGACCCTTCCTTGTCTGATAATTTCCATGTTCTACTGATAATTTCGTTTACTGTTGCGTGGACCTTAAACTTTACCTTCAATGGCCTTGCCCCTCCTTCCTCGTACTTTCCTAACCTAAACACCAATTCATTCTCTTCTTGAGCTTCGTTGTTTTCCTCCATGACTACTGATATTTTTTCTTTAACCTTACTCAGTTCTTCTCTTTCTCTTTCTGATCTTATTGTCATACGTTTTTCTTTAACTCCTGAAATTATTACACATTTTTTCTTATCTGCTACATCCCTAACTAAAGATTCTCTTCTTCTCAGCACCCTAACCACTTCCCTCTCCACCATTTCCTTGCTTTGTTGTTGTATAATCTCTTTCAAATTTACATTTCCCTCTTCCTGAATTTTTTTTCTTTAATGTGCTCGTCCTGTAATATTGATTTGGATTCATACTCATCTAGTTTGCTTTTCATCCTGTCTCTTTCTTCTTCCAACCTCTTATTCTCCCTCTTAAGCTGTTTTATTTCATTCGAGGCTGATTCATTGCTCACTTTAAATTCAGTAACTTCTCTTTCTTGTTCGTCACTGCGTGTACAAATTTTGTCCAGTTTATTCTGTAGACTTTTCATCTCGTTTTCCTGCTCTATGGTCCGTTCCAGTAACACTTTAATTACTGCCCATACCTTTTTATCTCCTGGACATTCCTCTCCGCTGCTCTCTCTACTCCTGCATTTCTTGTTTGATTCAACTTAATACTTCCATTTCCCACATCCTCTTCAGAGAAGCCCTCAAATTCTCTCTCGCCAATTGTAAACAATGCACCGTCCCTTTCCGCCATGAATCAACCATATGGAGACTTTCTATTTTCACTATATCTTGTTCTGTTTATGACTTTAACTGTTTTTTTTTTAACTACTGTCTGACGGGACCACCACTCACGCACTCATTAACATAATCACAAATAGGCTAGTCTTCTTTTCATCGCTGTTCAGCAATTATTTCCCCGGGATCTAGGAAGAGCTCCGTCTCTGTCGGCGACCTGTATGTGTGTGTGTGTGTGTGTGTGTGTGTGTCACCCATGCAAAGTGGCACATCACATACAGGACACATGTTCCTTGTGTCCTTCTGCACCCCCAACTTGAAGCATAAGGTACACCTGAGCCTCTTCTTGTCAGGGATCCTCGCCTGGTTGTGGCCTAGAGTGCGATCCAACCTCACGTCGTCGTCAATCACCCGGCAATGCTTGCTTGGATACCGTCGTGCTCTGTGGTCCTGTCATGCAGGAGCTGCAGGCCCAGGCATGGGTTCTCCCGATGGACCAGCAACTGGAGGTGGTGGCGGTTCTGGCACCCCTGATGGGCCTCCTGCAGGTGGTGCTAGTGGTGATGGTGGCACCTGTGATGGCCCTGCTTCTGGGTACTTGTGTGGGGTCTCATGCAGGCTGTGCTGGTGCTGGTGGTGGCTGGGCCCATCCTGGCGCTGGTGGTTGTGCCTGCTGGGTGCCAGGTGATGCTGGTGCTGGTTGCCGGGCAGGTAGGTCTGGAGCATGGTGGAGTGTGTGTCAAGATGTGGGCCAGTTCTCTTCGTGGAAATGCAGAAGATCATAGATGATCTGCTCCACAAATTCCAGGAGAGTTATTTCCGTGTGTCTGTACTTCTTATACAAGGCAAACGCATTGAACAGTGCCATTTGGATGAAGTAGAATGTGATCTTCTTCGTGCACTTGACAGTTCGGCGTTCGATGGGGTAGTACTAGACTATCTGATCGAAATGATCCACCCCAACCATATACCTGTTCTACTCCTCCACAACGACGGGCTTGTAAATGACCTTCTCCATGTAGGTTGTCCACCCGTCAGTACCCTGCACCTTTCCTTGAACCCTCTTTGGAATGGTGTCTACAGTGTGGAAGGTGGACACCATGTTCACAATGTGCTTATCCCCCACAATACGACTAGCACATTGTCCTTGTGCCTGTAAGTCATGCTCCCCGTGGGCAGGCTCTTAGCCCTGGTGATGGCCTGCAGCTGGTGTGGCACTCCTCTAGGCAGCTGTAGGGTCCCATACACATAAAATCCGATAGTGAAAAGTCGTTGCACAGGGCCACAGATTTGTAATACTTCTTCATGAACAACTTATAGCCCTGGTCCTTCAACGGTTCCACAAGGCCCAACATGGTGTTCTGGAGGGTATGCTGCACCCCCGTGTAGACCTCAAGCTTCCAGATGTAGCCCAAGGACGACTCAGCCAGCATGTACATCTTGATGGAATACTTGTTGGGCTTCTGGGGGTTGTAGACATGGAAGGACAACTGGCCTTCCACCCCAGAGAGCCCTCATCCAGGCTGAGCTGCTTCTTGGGTAGGTACGCTGACTGGAACTGCTGAAGGAAGTACTCCATGACCATGCGAATCCGGATGAGCCGATCTTGGTTGTCCCAGGGAATGGTGAGCGAGTTGAAGGCATGGAAGTGCTTCAGGATGGTGTTGAAGCACCTTCCACTCATCACCCGCCGGACCCTAGGGTAGTCGTGCAGCTCAGAGCTCTGCCAGTAGTGCCTGATGGTCGGCATGTGCACAACCTTCATGAAAAGGTATAATCCCAGGAACTTGGCCATCTCCTCTTCATTGCAGGAGAACCAGGCATTCAGCTGAGTCCCCAGGAATGTGGCGTACCAGTTGGTTTCCACGGTGAGGTATGACAACTCCCGTGTGAAAACGAGCTGGAAGAACTGCAGGGGAGTTGCTGGAATATCCACCTGGATTCCTGGGGAGCCAGTGAACGGCCCGTGGTTTGGTGTGAAAGGGCCACTGCTCCACCCAGGATCCTCTTCAGTGGCGGCGTTGGCAGTGGGTCAGCCTGTCAACACCCTTCAGCCTGCCCTCTGATCCCTTGGATGTCCCCTGTGTCCAGGCAGCGGACCTTGGCTCCCTCATCTGGGAGGGGATGCCTCGGACAAGGACGAGGATGAGACAGAGGGTTCTGGGGACACCAGTCTCCCCAGCCTGGCTGGTGAGGATGTCACCGTAGCATCCTGCACGGCAGAAGCTGGTGGAGGGGCCATCACAAGGATCGATGGCCCGGCTTCCGGTGACACTGGCTCGCCAAGGGGGGGCAGAGGGGCCTGGAGATTGGGAGCTGACAAAGAGAGCAGTGGGACTGGCAGGTCCTACAGGTGGGGAGGGTTCTCCAGTGAAGCCGGTCAATGACGGTGGTGTGGCCTTCCCGGATGGAAGGCGGTAGGGCAGCTCCACTTGCTGACTGGATGGTAGCAGCTCAACCTCCTCCACCCCAGAACGATCACTTTTAATGTCGCTCTCCGACTTAACCTCATCGAGGATCTTATGCCACTCGTTTGGTGTCAACCTGCTTTTCATCTTTGCAAGACTGCTGTCGTTGCAAGCTAACTGGAGAATAAATTGCAATCAGAGGGATCGTGGACCCTGTGGTTGTCCTATGCTGTGCTAGGACTGTGAGCTGAAATAAAGGAGTAAAGATATTTTATTCACAGCCAGCCAAGAACTTGGCTCAACACTGGCACAACGCAAGGGTTCATGATATACTTGTATGTCCTTGAAAAACATTGTCTCCTGCACCTGACTTAGCGCACAGGTAGGGGCCCCTAACATGTGGTTACCTCTTTCATTTTCTTTGCACATTACACATAACCAAATCTATCATTTTTATGAGATACACAGAACATTTCACCAGTAACATGTAAATGGATGTGTTCCACAGGCTGTTACCTGTGCACTAAGGTGTAGCAGACGGTGTTTCCCTTGCGAGATTACAAGCACGTGGGTCTGTTTTTCATTGTCTTTTCACATAAAACATAGCCAAATATATCAATACCTGGGATACACAATGTAGTTCACCAAAAAATATATATTTATGCAAATGCACATGTTCCTAATGTCGCGTTGCATTTCGCAATCTTTGTGCTAGCTCAGGTGTATGACACACACTCTTCATTACGAGCATGTGGATCGGTTTTTCACTGTCTTTTCACATAAAACATAGCCACATGTATCAATACATGGGATACACAGTATATATAACCCCCCCAAAAGAAAAAAAGTTAATGCATGTGTTCCTAATCTCACATTACATTTCGCTACCTTTGTGCTAGTTCAGGTGTACAACACACACTCTTCATTACGAGTACATGGCTCAGTCTTTAACCCCTTAAACGCGGATCGTCGCGTTTGCGATGCTCGCCAAAAAGGACATAACGGCAGAGCGTCGCGTTTGCGATTCGAGTTAATTTTGAATAAACGCAGGCAAGGATGTTCCAGCTGGTATTGTCTATCAGTTCCACCACCCTTTAGCTACAATTAGGGTACTTTACGTTTGTACTACTGACCTCCGTTGTTGCCAAGTATCGTGTTTTTCCCCCCTCCCCCCCCACCACGGCCCGGCCAGCGTGGCTGTGATACATGGCAGTGCTCTGACTGCTCAGAACTGTAAATCTGCGCTCTCCTCTCACAAGCAGTTTATGCTAATAGGAAACGCTTGTTTCCCCAGTTGTAACACTAGCTTTTTTTTGCGCGGTTTGCCCCTGTTTATCGTCAGTTTACTGCAGGCTTTCAAACTGATATTATGGCGAGTTCTAGCTCTTCGGAGTCAGTGTGAGCAGCCGACAGGAACGAGAATAAAGTGACGGGCATAAGGCAGAATAAAAAGCGCGCCGCGGTGATTTTTTAGGAAGTAATATGATTGAAAATAATGTAGTATACATGTTTTTAGCTGTGAAAATGGAAATGTTTGTTGAGTGACGGGAAGACCGCCGCCGCGCTACATGTTGGCCGTACGCTTCGTTGATTTTAGCCTTATTTTCAGTGCTTATTGTACAAATACGGATTCCAAACTACCTGTACGTTGTAGTATAAAGTTTACTGTGACAGAATGAGGCTGTGGTAGAGGGGAAACCGGGTTGCTGGAGGTGTGAAAGTGAAGATTTGGTTACCCAACTTTGCAAGTCTCCACAAGTCCTTGGGTAGTCCATGAAGGCTCAACACCTGTCTCTGGAGAAAGCTGAATGTAAGTACTATCTGCCATACCAAGTATAATGTTCTAGGGTTAATCTCTGATTTTTGGCTAATATTTTCCTACAGGTACTCAGACCGCGATATAACCCCGCCACTCGGGGGGGGGGGGTCAGCTGTCCATGGCCGCGCATTAGGAGTTAACATTATTTCCACATAATACGTAGCCTAATCTATTAATACATGAGATACACAGTATACTTCACCTATAAAATGTAAATGCACATCCTATGTAGGTCAATCACATGGCCATACCTGGCCAGTAAGGTGTAGCAGACGATGATTTCTAGGGGAGCATGTGGTTCACTTTCACTCTCTTTTCACACAGAATATATATATATATATATATATATATATATATATATATATATATATATATATATATCACTGTATGAGATACACGGTATATTTCACCAATAAAATGTAAATGCACTTGTTCCTAACTTTGTGTTGCATGTTGCTACGTTTGTGTTAACTCAGATTTACAAGACGCACTCTTCCCTACGAGCATTTGGGTCAGTCATTTACTGTCTTTCACATAAAACATAACCAAATCTATCAATATATGAGATAAACAGTATATTACACTACAGCAAGTACAAGTACGTGGACCTTACCTGACTGCTAAGGTGTAGCAGATGATGTTTCCCTTACCAGAAGATGCTGCAGTGTTTACGATTTTATTTCACATTACACATAATCATATCCATCATTTTATGAGACATACAGTATATTTCACCACAACAGTACCTGAATGTGCTCTGTATGTCACATCTGTGATATCTAAGGTATCGCAGACAATATTTTCTGATGAGCACGTGGTGCAGTGTTTATATTCATCCATACAAGCATATGATATACATATCAGTAACACTCATGCTTTATTTCACACAGAATGCATACGAAATAAATATAAGAATATGATAAAATCAAATATCCCTATAAACCTCCTCTGTTTTATCCCCTCCTGTCAACGGCATGCTGTGGCTGTAAGGCGTATGTGACTCCTGCACTAGCCAATATTTCATCACGTACACTCATTGCACTAAACTCCTATCTATTGCACAATAACACCATCCACCATATATCAGCATGAAACAAGGCCTTCATCAACACCGGAGCCAACCCACCCCTGAATCACATCATCTTTACGTTTCTGCCCGGAATCGTGCTAAGTCTGTTCTTCGCTCTACTAAAAATAATTTCATCCATACTAAATGCTCTCAACTCTCCAACTCGAATTCTTCCCGCTCCTTCTGGCACCTTGCCAAAAATCTTTCTAACAACTTTACCTCATCATCCTTCCCTCCTCTTTTCTACTCTGATGGTTCTGTAGCTATTTCTTCTACTGATAAAGCAGATCTCTTCGCACAGACTTTCTCTTCCAATTCCACCTTAGACGATTCCGGTGCTGTTCCTCCATCACTTCCCCCCTCTGACTTCCTCATGGCTGACATTAAAATTTCTTCATTGGATGTATTTTCTGCCATCACTGGCCTCAGTACTAACAAGGCATATGGGCCTGATGGGGTCCCTCCTGTTGTTCTCAAGAACTGTGCTTCTGTGCTTACACCCTGCCTAGGCAAACTCTTTCGCCTTTGTCTGTCAACTTGTACCTTTCCTTCTTGCTGGAAGTTTGCTCTCATTCAGCCAGTCCCAAAGAAGGGTGACCACTCCCAACCCTCCAACTATCGTCCAATTGCTTTAACGTCCTGTATTTCAAAAGTTTTCGAGTCAATTCTTAATAGAAAAATTTTAAGGCATCTTTCTTATCACAACCTTCTTTCCGATCGTCAGTACGGGTTCCGTCAGGGACGGTCCACTGGCGATCTTCTCACCTACCTTTCAGACTCCTGGTCATCCTCCTTTCGGGACTTTGGCGAAAGCTTTGCCATTGCACTTGACATCTCAAAGGCTTTCGATTGAGTCTGGCATAAATCTTTAATTTCCAAACTGCCCTCCTATGGTTTCTATCCTTCTATCTGTGCCTTCATCGGTAGCTTCCTTTCTGGTCGTTCTATAGCCGCTGTTGTAGACGGCCATCGTTCTTCTCCTAGATCTATCAACAGTGGTGTTCCTCAGGGCTCTGTCCTATCACCAACTCTCTTCCTTTTATTCATCAATGATCTTCTAAGCTGTACATCTAACCCTATCCACTCATACGCTGATGACTCCACCCTTCACCTTTCCATTCGGTTCCCGCAACGCCCATCTCAACAGTTACTTCAACAAACAAGGGATGAGGCTATGGCACACCTAATGTCTGACTTGGCTCGTATCTCTGACTGGGGTAAAAATAATATGGTTGTCTTTAATGCATCTAAGACTCAGTTCTTACATCTATCAACCCGACAAAATCTTCCACAGGTATACCCACTAATGTTTAATAATATTCAGCTTAATCCTGCATCATCCTTGAACATGCTTGGGGTTTCATTTACTCGGGACTTATCTTGGAAAGATCATATTACATCTCTTGTAAAATCTGCTTCCAAGAGATTGGGTGTGCTAAGCTGACTCCTCTCTTTCTTTACCCCTGCACAATTGTTGACTCTATACAGGGGTTTTATCCACACCTGTGTGGAGTACAACTCTCATGTGTGGGGAGGCTCCCCACATACAGCACTTCTCAATAGGGTGGAGTCAAAGGCTTTTCGTCTCATTAACTCTCCTCCTCTTGCTGACTCCCTTCAACCTCTCTCTTCGCCACACTGTTGCATCTTTATCTCTTTTTTATCGCTACTTTAATGGTCACTGCTCCTCTGAACTGTCTGCTTGCATTCCTCCACCTCTACGACGGGCGCGTAGCACCCGTCTGGCAGCAAACTCTCATCCCTTTTCTGTCCAACTCTCTAATGCAAGAGTTAACCGTTACTCCCAGTCTTTCATTTATGCAACAGGTCAGCTCTGGAACTGTCTCCCTCTGTCTGTTTTTCCTGCTGCCTATGATCTCCAGTTTTTCAAACGCAGTGTGTCCAGGCATCTCAAAATGATTGGATCTTGAATTTGGCTCTCAATTTTATTTTGTTTTTCTCTTGGAGGGAACTGTTACTGCGGGCTCATGGCCTTTGGTTCTTTCTTCCTCGCATAAAAAAAAAAATATTCCATTCAAGACAACGTCATGTCATCAGGCAGTTTCCCGCCTCCCTCTGCTAAACGTTTCACCATGTTCTTCCTCACTGGTTATTGCACACTATATTCACCTGATTCACTGTCACTGTTATTCAATGGTTGAATACTCACATTGGGTGCATGGTAGAGCGAGTGTAGTTGTTGGGGCACACCGAAAAACAGGGTAGGCCTAGCACAATCTTCTTTGGGCCAATGGCTGATAACGGCCAGGAATGATTCACAAAAACCTAATTCCCTATTGCAAACACCAAATCTAATCACAATAGTGCCCAAAAAGCAAACACAAGCGCTATTGGTATTGTGAAATAAGACACGCGTCCCGAGACGGGGTAAATAGAGTACAATTTAAATGACGAGCCGCGCGCTACCTTCTCCTTTGACAGCTGATGCGTAACTAATCTACTTGGCAGGGCTGCTGCATGTCTCAGGCCCCAAGGTTCCCAAGTCATAACTTTTGACGAGAGGCACAGAAACTATGATATGTCCAAAAATGACATTGATCGGCTGAAAACTTTTTCTCTGACAAAGGTTTTTATGCTTTTTTGACGATAAATGCGTCATCGAGTATAGTCGCAGACATGCCCAAATGACGACAAACACGTCATCGTGCGTGAAGGGGTTAAGTGTGACCTCAGGTTAAGGGATTGAACAGGGAGGCTGCCATAGATTGTGCAGCATGGAGAGCTGCCATTAGGTGATCAAAGCTGATGCATGCAAGGATGTTGGAGGCTACAAAAATGAAAATGAGACTGGGTTAGGTTGGGTTAGGAAATAACAGATCAGATTAGCGGCGACTACATTAGGTTTCGTGTTACCAGTCTGCCAGTCCTATATGGGTTGGAATAATCAGAACAGGAGGACAAGCACTGAATCTTTAAAAATTCAGGGTGTTCTGAGAAATGTGAGAGTAGCTTCATGGCATTATTCTTAAGGTAATGCTGAGTAAAAAAGACAGCTATATCACTCTGGGTCTAATTCTTTGCCATCAGTGAAATACAATACCTGATGACCTTATGGGTGAATTATGAGGGAGATCATTCTTGCCCACATGGCCAACAGTAACTGAAGCTCTGTAGTGGCTGAGAATTAACTCCTTTTGATACAGAATTTTTTGCTCAAAATTATCCCAGTAAAAGTCTCATGAGGTTTCGAACATATTTTCCTAGACAATATAATTATTAAGATTACAAATTTTTATGATAAATAGGTCTTCTAACAATTAGCTCTTACCACTGATAGTTTTCCGTATACAGTCACTTTAATATTAACTCGTAGTTAATATTAACCCATATGAGTGAATATTAACATATGTACTGCACAAGCAATCTCATTAGGTATATAAGGCCAGGTGAGTTCGTTAATATAGTCCATGGAATTTAGAAAATAAGTGACTTTTCACAAGACTTGTATATTTTGTTTTTTGCTTTTACTGTCCCAAAGTGGTATCATGGTAGAATAGTGCACTACAGGCTAGAGTGGTGGCCATGCCTGCCTAGTGGCAGTTTGAATCCTAAAGAGTATTTCCTATCTTAAATAATGCTTCTAATGATGCAGGTTGATTTCCTAATGTTCTCGATTACAGTAGCCTGGCTTTGGGCCCCTGCATCCTGAAGATCTCAGTTTCCTCGTAAGGATATGGTTAGAGAAGAAGGAGAGGATATGATGGATAAATTAAACTGAGAAGTGAAAATTAGCCGAATAAATAAATGACAGTACATAACTTAAAATACGCAGGCAGAGTTTTCTGAGTAGGGGACAAATACAAATACATACATACGAGATTGACAAGGAAGTCACCCAAAACCCAGACGACGATAAGCAACCGTCACTTGGCAGTGAATATAGTCACGTTTGTTATTCTAATGTATAACACAAGAGAACGTTTTAGTATGGACAAAGGATTTCCAAAGCAACGAACAAAGTCGGATGGAGAAAAGTGATACGAGGAAGTCAGTTTGCTTTCAACACAGACCTTCAATCCTCCTGTACTTGACTACTTGTATTTTTTTTGTACTGTAGGTTCATTTCACATACATTTGCCTGTTTTTGAGATGACTGTGATTAAAAACGAGATCCATAATACAGTATACAATTTTACCTTCTCTTACTTAGGAAAAGTCTTTTATTCTGTCCTGATGATGTTATTTAACTGAGCATAAATCGTTGGAACCTGAGAGTGTTGACTTTTTACAAAGGGTTTCAAGAACAAGGATCTAATCTGTTAAGTGTGATGCAAGAAACTAATTGTGCATTAAATGAGATTTAATGGCCTCATAAAAATGTGGGGCCCGCTGGCTGGAGGCTGTGGCTGCTGCTGACGGCCGTGATCAATAATGAAGTTTATAAGCTGTGTTAGTGAAGGGGGAAGGGATGTTACATGGGGGAAAAGTGTAAGCATCTTCCAGCCTTCACTTTCACCGCCTACGGACAATTGTATTCAGCTCAGAAGTGCTCCTAAACTGTGTAAGTCATCTGGACATAGGAAGAGCAAAGTTTAAGTACGTAATTGTGGTTCAGGGATTACTGATGACTGCATCAAACTGCTTCAGTTCAAAGTTTTTCTAAACTGCATGAAATCTTCTGGAGATAGCATAAAAGAAATATATAATGAAAGGGTTCAGTTGCTATGTTGGTGTAGGTAGAAGTGCAGAATACAACAGCTAATAAACCAAACACTGTGTAAGCAGTTCCCTTCCCCCACCCAAAAAAAAAAAGAAAAAAAAAAGTGGCACTGTTGTAGAGCAAAAGTGGCTTATTCCAAGTACTTTTGGAGATTTTATAACATCATTTCCTCAGTTATTGATTCTGCACTTTACACTACTCCATCCTTGTGTGTATAAGTGATGTAAATTGTGTTCATATTACATGACATAAACAAGAAACAGTGCCAAGGCACAGCAAACCCGTCCCCGGCAGTCAGTTTAATGCTGACATAAACACAACATGATATCTAGTCAAAGATATCACATATCAAATTAGGAGTGAATCGAGTGAAAATTGATGATTTTATGCTCATTTCATATTTTAGGCCCGAACCACCTGATACTGACCCCCCCCCCTACCGCTAACTGGGGAGTGACCCCGCTGATGTAATGATACATGTTACAGGATGCAGATTTGAAAGATGCAGCTTTAAGTTTTGGTTTCATGTCGATACGGCGATTTTGAAAGGAGTTATGGAGAAAAAACTTTTTTTTTTTTTCCAGTTTTCGGGCCTACAGCCTGGGCCTTGGCCCAGTTTGGCCCCAAATTTAATCAGGTAATAAACTCATAGCCCATCATCCGTGTAATTGTAGTCAAAATCGCACCAGGACTTCTCACATTAAGACACAGACAAACAAACAAACAAACCGAGTGAAAATAATTGAGAATATCAAGGGAACTACAAAGCCTCCTATGCCACCTATATATGGCCCAAGACCGACAGTTTGTACTTGGAGACACTTTAGCTATGAAACAGGACGGTGAGTCAGTGCAAATGTCTCCTGAGAGTCAGGTATTGTATTAATCAAGGAACATGAATAGTTTCCAGGACAAACAAGCCTTGATAGCACTTTTCGGTTATCACAGTTTTGTATATTTTCACTAATTCACACTTCTTTGGTTGCGAAGTTTGTGGTACTTGTGTGAGTGATTAATTTATATACAAGGATAAATGCTCAGATTTAAGCTAAAAGTGTAAATATTGAACCATTCATTTTCACTCAACTTAAGGATGTGGTACTTGCTCTTGTGGATGGGTCGATAACAACCTAGCACTTCCTGAGACAGTTGATGGCATCAATATGCATATCAGACTTATCAACGAGCCACATGTTTATGTTGTAATCATTAGCTGCAACTGGCTTGGTCATGGCATTTTTGGTCCTTTGTTTCTGCTTCCCAGTGGCCTGAATCTCACCCTTTTGAACTGTGGCAAGCATGTTGACCTTCCAATTGTCATGGCAGTAAATAGCCAACATATTACCACTTTTCTTGGTGAGTAAAACCCCCTGTTTGGTCTTGGTGGGGAAGGAAGGGCGTGATAGTGCCTCAGGTCTCTGTCCTGTATTCAAGGAGAAACTTTGCCAATGCCTGGAATGTGCAGAAGATATTAGTGAACAAAATGTGATTAGCTCCGAATTACTTGTCCATTAGTGTTTTCACAATGGCACTTGAGAAGTTGTGAAGGATATCTATATCTGTAGCTAAGCACAGTAGAAAATTCAGCGAATATCCAGTCTTGCAGTCACAAATGAAAAAATTGATGCCAAAACGATGACACTTGGACATACACTGGATAACTGCCAGTTGTTTCTGGAACAAAATGCGTGACTCGTCCACAACCACTTTCTGAAAAGGTCAAAAAACCTGGTGAAAGACTGCTTTAGCATAGTCATAATTGGACAAATTTTCCACAACTTGTCATTAGGTTCAGGGCCCAGGCAGGGGGGAAAGTGCAAGAACCATTGCATGACAAGGTACCTGTCCCACACCATGAACTTCCCAGTAATGAGTGAGGGTGTCAGATCATCCTTGGTGTAATAGTCCTGTATGACATGCTTTTTATGTGTACCATCAGCACAGGATACCATTTCCTCATGTTAGATCAGCCATGGAAAGGGAAGTTGAGTCAGCTTGGGGAGATTTCCTGTTAATAGTTGATCTCATGCACCAGTTATTCTATCATAAACAAAGAAAACCGGAAAAAAAAAAATCCAAGAGATGCAAGTTAGGGGTACCCAGGAAATCTGTCTGAACACCTGCCTGAGAATCATCAAAGGCAGCTGCTATGGGCTCAAACCCTTCCCCCTCCTCCCACAAGAAAGCTTTCGTTGTGCCCACATATGGCCTGTGGGAAATTGAGCAGTGGTCTCATTCACCACATTTATCTCAGCCTCTTGAATAGCCGGCACATTCACATGCAAGACCTCTGGAACGATGGGGGGAGGTGGGAGGGGAGAATAACATGAATCAGGGGGTGATGGCTCACCATGAGGTGATGCCTGGGTAGTGCATGGAGGTGATGGTGCTTCCTGCAGCTGCCCATGTGGTCGTTCCTGTGGTGCTAAGGGTGCAGATGAAGCAGATGAAGGGTGCTGTGGATGGTGGGAGCATGGAGCCTAGGGTGCCTGTAAAAATTGCATGTGCGAAATATGGGTGTTGGAGCCCAGCTTACGATGAGGTTCCTGGCAAAATGAACCACGTGGATTTTTTTTCAAATCATCAAACATTTAGAGTTGCACAAAGACTGCAAAGCATTCACAGTTTGCTCACATCCCTTCACACGGAGGAGCAGTGAGTGTAGTCTATCTGAGTGAAAATACTATTCAAATTACAATCTCATGATTATACAGTATGCCTACATTTACAAACAATACATTCAACAAAAAACTTTAAACTTTTTATGTTATTAGATTCCCTTATCATTCAGTAATACAGATAGGGTACCTCTCAGCACGGCAGCTTGGAGCCCTTTCTTCTAATAGTTCCTGTCTCCCTACAAGTCTTAGATACTTGTAGGGAGATAGGGCAATCGGTTATGGATCTTTAAGCTCAACCAGAATAAAGTAGTGAGATGTAGTGTCAATGAGGTGAGTTACAGCACTCTTGGGTTACAAAGTTTATTGCACACAGTTATATTAGTGAGTTACAGTGTAGCAGAGCGTGACCCTAGCATTGGACCTTCCCTCTAGCCCCTATCTCCCCTTTCTCTGATCTGAAGGGAATCTCCGACATTATATACAATGTGGCTGGTTAGGGTGGTTATGGCTATGTATGTGGGTGCTCGCACCCAGGTAAGAGTGAATGGAGATTTGAGTGATGAGTTTTCCATGAACGCTGGTGTGCATCAGGAGTCAGTTTTGAGTCCCATGTTGTTTATCATGGTACTTGAAGCCCTCTCACATGACTTCAGAAACGGACTCCCACGGGAGATGTTGTATGCTGCTGATTTGGTGTTGATTGCTGAGAACGAAAGGGAGCCAGAGGAAAGATTTAGGAAGTGGAGAGATGGTATGGGGCACAAGAGCTTAAGGGTAAATGCAGATAAAACAAAAGTGATGATATCTAGGGTTGGTGGCGGTACTGTCAAAGACGAGGGAGAGTGGCCATATGCAGTTTGCCACAAGGGCATGGGAAATAATTCCATCTTGTGCGGTGTTTGTGATAAATGAGTGCACAAGAGATATAGTGGTATCAGAAGTAGACTGCGAGATAATGCTGATTTTATGTGTACGGAGTGTCGGAGAGAGCAGATGGAGATTGTCAGACGTGAAAGGATTGAACTTGCCGGTGAATCTCTTGAGTGTGTGGAAGAGTTTTGTTACTTGGGAGACATGTTGTGTGCTGGAGGAGGGGCTGGAGCTAGCTCTGTGGCTAGGGTGAGAAGTGGTTGGAAGAAGTTCAGAAAGCTATTGCCTGTCCTTACATTGAGAGGACTCTCCCTACATGCTAAGGGATCTTTGTATGCAGCAAGTGTTAGGAGTGTAATGCTGTATGGTAGTGACACCTGGCCAGTAATGGAGGAGGATATTCACAGGTTCATACGTACAGAAATGACAATGATTAGGTGGATGTGTAGTGCGTCCCTGTGTGCAAGGTCTGGGGGGGGGGCTAGGTTTACGATGGAAGAGTTGTGAGGTAGGATGGGAGTGGAGTGTATTGGTGTTGTGATGAGGAGAGGTAGATTGAGATGGTTTGGGCATGTGGAAAGGATGGGGGATGATAATTAGGTGATGAAGGTGAGAAGTGTTAATATTGGGGTGGGGTTATGAGCGATAGACCGAGAAAGACAAGGGACGAGGTCATTAAGTGTGACCTCAGGGTTAAGGGACTGAACAGGGAGGCTGCAGTAGACCGTGCAGCATGGAGAGCCACCATTAGGTGACCAAAGTCGACGCGTGCAAGCATGCTGGAGCCTTTAAAAATGAAACGAAACGAAATGAAGAGGATGTGTATGTCTGGTAAATTTCCTATCACGTGGACTAACTGGATGGGGCTGGTCACTCCATGTGTTTGAATATGACATGAAATTCTTGGTCGTCTGGACTACGAGGAAGTTTGAGATACATCATATAGTTAAGGATTCTTGATGGTCTGGGACAACAAGGTTGTGGATATCCATTATGTGAATTGACATTCCTGGTTCATCTAGGCAAGGGGATGTGTTCTGTAACTCTTCCTGGAAAACTCAGACATAACTACCTGTTTTACATATCTAATATACTATAGTAGTAGGCGTGTGTGTGTGTGTGTGTGTGTGTGTGTGTGTGTGTGTGTGTGTGTGCGTGTGTATTGGGCAGCCGAAACTGCACATTCAAATCGCACCAAAATTGGCACAAAAATCGCAAAAAATTCGCTGATGTGAAATAACTTAGTCCCATCACGACTGAAAAACTTATACTTTATTTAATGAGCGATCACATTTTGACCAAAAAATGCTGCTCCAGGCACGCGGCATAGGATCTCCATAGAAAATTTTGCCTACATGTATAAGTAAAGTATATTATAGCAGTGTGAGAGCCCTTCGCAGGATCAAGTGCGAGAGGCTCAAAGGGCCCACGAGCACTTGTTGTTACCTATAGCTATAGAGTTACATATTGTATTATGTTATATTATGCCTGCATCATTGCCAGGTTACTGTCACTTGTTTTCATTGCGGTACTTATGAGTTAATGAATTCCACTGACCCATGTTTCTCCTATTCTCAGGCGATGAATACTAATGATGATGTCTAGTACAAGATCAGAGAAATCAGTATAGCTTATAGGGTCATCCTTTAAGAAATCCCTGGCTGAGAGTGTGTCTCCAACTTCTGAAGCCATGGCTGAAATTTGGGTGAGGGAAGGTCTACTAACAGAACATCTTCACGACGTCAAAAAGCACGTCAAGAAACTGCACAACGAATGGCAATGTTTGGAGAAGAGAATTTTGCAAAATGCACAGACGAATCTGGAAACCAGGCAGCGTTCAAGTCTAGTCTTGAACAACCTTTTTGACATTGCTCATCAAGATGCCTTAACTATGATAAAAGTTCAGGAAGACAAGGACTTCCTGCATGGTCAGAGGCAGGAGGGTCAAAAAGGCGAAACTGGTAATGTCAACAAGAAGACAGCCAAGAAAGTCGAGAAAGCCCATGAAAGAAGTGCACAAGACTCAAAGCACATAAGATGGAAGCTGCCCCTGCTAACTTTGTTTTAGAATCATCAACCTCTTCAAGTGATTAAACAAGTTCTGAAAGCGGAAACTGCCCCAGCGATATGAAGATTCTTTAGCTTCACACATTCATAAGTATAGACATGGCACAGTGGTGGCAGTCTGTGTTAAAGTAGCAGTGGCATTGGACCACACCAAGATGAGTGACAGAGCTGCGGCTCATGTCCTCATCCCATTTGCAGTGCAAATGGGTCATGACGTGAGTCAGATTTCTCTGAGTCCCAACGCCATTAGATCCAGCCGATTCAAATACAGATCAGCCCACGCAACTGAGATCAAAACATCCTACACGCCTGAATACCCGCTTATGCTCCGCTGGGAGGGAAAATTAATGTCGGACCTAATAGGAAGAACAAGATTGACTAATTACCCCTCTTAGTCACCAGAGACGTAACTAAGATCCCCACCATCCCAAAACTGTCTGGCTCCAAGGCGGTAGTGACACCAGGCACTATCATCCAGAGCATCCAAGACTGGGCTCTTTCCACCAGAATAGAAGCGCTTTGTTTTAACACAACAGCCGTCAACATCATCAATTATGGAGTAGTATGCATGGGACTGGAGCAAACTCTTGGGTGTAAAATGATAAACTTGGCATGCTGACATCAAATTTTTGAACTGCTCCTGGGAGCACCATTTTCCTCCCTTCTTGCTGACCCTTCCAAAGGCCCTGAGATCACGATTTGGGGTCCTATGTGAATTCGAGTTAATACTTCACTACAGTGGAGGACGAGAGTACGGCCATCGTGATCAGTCTATGGGCAGGAAATATTGTTCAAGAAGCATAGGACCTCATAAGGCTGAAGCATCCTAGAGGTTATTTTATAGTTTCTTGAAATTCTATTTTTTTCCTGGGAGAAATACCTCATGGTTGCTGATATCCAGTGTTCACAGCACCAGGCACTCTGCACTGAGCACACTGGATGTTATGTGTAATGTACTCTTTCAAGATTTAGATCTTCAGGTCCCAGTTCAGACTGTACATGATCCAATGTCCTTCAACTTCTAGTGAACAAAGCAAGTTTGCCTGATTTCTGGCTTGCAGGACTTCTGCCAACTCTTTACCCAGTATTACAATCCTCCGTGGTTTTCAACAAGAGAAGCAGAAAGTGCTCCTTATTGCGACCATTCCCTCCTTCAAGAACTCAACATCGCTGGGTATAAGAGCTTCAGTAGGCACCTTTGGTACCTCAGTGAGGTGAACGTCGGCCTGTCACTATTTGATCCTGCAAATGACAACGATGAAAAACGAATAAAATGTGGATAGTATGAACTGTATTGAAGGGTCAGTAGATCCTCCCCAACGATTTTCGGTACCAAACCCATATGGGAAGCCATTGGCAGACTTCTGCTCTTCCAATACGTACAAGCTGTACACTCTCATTGACTCTCCGGTTGATTTCCTGCAAGAGGACCCATTAAACTGGGAAAACAACAAAATTTTTAGCAAAGGCCAGGATAGAATCATTAGACGTAATGAACGACATTGTAGAACTAGGTGTAGCACTAATTCAAATCTTCACGAAGGCTGGCAGAGCTCAGAACGAAGAGCTAATCCAGTTCATGCATTAAATTGTTGTGGAACACTGAAAAGGTTTTCTGACAGCCTTCAAAGCCAATTTAAAGTAAAAAAGAGCGGCGGTGTCTTGTATAATGTTATTTCATTGTTCATATAAAACTACTGGTCATGTCAAAAAATAAAAAATAAGTATATATATATATATATATATATATATATATATATATATATATATATATATATATATATATATATATATATATTGCCAGACGCCTCAATCCCGTTTGGGGGTGGCTACAAACAAATCGCCTCGAAGTCGCCCTGTCCCCCGCCATTTCACTGCCCTGCTCCCAACTCACACCCCCCTCTCTCATATACCTCTCCACCCCATCCCTCCATCTCATCCTCGGCCTCCCCCTCCCTCTTCCCCCCTCCACCTCACTCACATACACTCTCTTCGTCAGTCTTTCACCCTCCATCCTCTCCAAATGGCCAAACCACCTCAGTGTGTTCCTCATAACGCTCCCTATCACATCCACATCAACACCACAACGTTCCTTTATATCCTCATTCGTCAGCCTATCTCTCCATGTGACTCCACAGGCTCCTCTTAGATAACTCATTTCCATATATATATATATATATATATATATATATATATATATATATATATATATATATATATATATATATATATATATATCATCAGCCATTTGAGTATCCATTGCAAGACCGGCCTATCCCGACCGAAGTCGGAACGATACAGCCAATGTATCTCTACCAAGTGGCTTAGGCTGTCTGGTAGAGATTGTATGTAAGGTAAGAAGTGCTTGTAAGTGTAATTGTAGTGTTGGTGTGGCTTTGGATGTGTGTGCAGTCTGTGAACCAAGTGTAATCGGTCCGCGCAAGCCAATTGGTTGCAAGCATACTTTATAGTAAGCGACACTGGTTCAATCACAGCACCCCTTGTGTCCGCCAATGCAGTATGTGGCCAGGTGAACAATCCCAAAGTTTATTACTCTGGCGGGGCACGAACCCTGGTTCACCCGTGTACGAAATGCACACTCTACCACTGTACCACAGAGGCTCCATATATATATATATATATATATATATATATATATATATATATATATATATATATATATCGTTTTTGATGGTTCCAACATGCTGGCATGTGTCGGCCTTGGTCACCTAATGGCGGCTGTTCATGCTGCTCGATCTCTGACAGCTTCCCTATTGAGTCCTTTAAGCCTGAGGTCACACTCATATATATATATATATATATATATATATATATATATATATATATATATATATATATATATATATATACACACAATATATTTGCATTGCAAACTATTATTTTATTATTTCCCCTATTTTGTGGAACTGCTTATCAGTCTGCGCAGCGTCTAAATGTAACTCGTTTTTAATGAAATTTGATCTGTTTACTTTTCTTATGCATCCTGACAAATGAATGGGTTCTTCTTGCTTGAATTTTTATTTTGAAAAATCACCCCTATACCATCAAAGCACCCTAATGGAGCGTCTGCACTGCCATCACGTAGGAGGCTGGGTTGATGAAATGTGGTATTTATTCTGGACATGACTTCTGGCTGCTGCCCAAGCCTAGACATACAGAGTCCAGAGCCTCAGAGGGGTCTCCCAAGGGATCAGGAGAGTAGGGGATGTCAGCAGGCACTAGGGATCATCATTAGGTACTAGGGAATCCTCGGATTCACTCAGACGTGGCGCATGGTACTATGGAAGGAAGCATATGAGGGTGGCTGGGAAACATCATTCTCCATTTGATAACTCCCACTCTCATGTCATCTCGCTCCTTGATAATGATGACACTGTCATATCTAACACCCTGCCATTTGCACTGTTACTCAACCCCTTCCCTGGAGGAGTGGGAGGCTTAGCAGTGGTGGAGGTGGCAAGGGTCGAGTTTTGGAAATGAATCAGATGACACAGATTCAGAACTCGTCTTACTAATCACCACCATAGCAAGTGGGAATCTGGGCATGGTTGTCCATGCACCTCCCAGATGCCCACATCACTCACTGCACACCATAGAACATGGCTAGGAATTTAAACACTAGCAGGAAGCCTAAAGCAGCTATTGCCATCATCCAAGCCACTCTGAACATCTGTTTTATGACAGTCATAGCTGTTATCCAAGCTGTACAGGTTAAAAGTAATCATAGAGATTGTTATAGTTTTCCTAACTGCTGTTGATGGTTGAAGTAAACGTGACATCATTAACATATTTCTATATCTGCTTTATATAAAGGCGTGAGAAATATGAGGGTCTAGTCCTTGTGACATGAAATACCCCACATATGTGAGGCAGTAAGTTGGAGATTGCTCCCTGCAGTTGAACGGCTTGGCATTGATTACACAAGAAGTTGGTGATCCAGGGAATTGTGTATTTTCTGAGTGTAAAAGGTATTACTTTGTTGCTAACGGTGGTATGATGGTTCTACAGCAAAGCCCTTGAGTAATGACCTAAGCAAGTCAACTGGAGACTCTGATCTTTTGAGGCTGATCACTCAGTTCGGGTCAGCAGAAGGCAGTGCTATGGGTGCCTCACCTATCTGTAGAGCTATAGTAAGTTCATTTTCATCTGACGGGACTGTTTCGTATAGTTTGAACAGTAATTCGAGACTGCGTGACAATCGATGAGGTATAAATGAGTATCGTTGGTTTCTAGTCAAGGTAGCCCTCTAGTCTGAGAACATCTGGCCATCAAATGAGGTGATAAATGTTCGAGATCTGTCATTAGGAAAATAAAAGCAAGTCATATTTCCCCACAACAGTCTCTCCTGACAAACTCTCCTTTTCCACCTTCTAGATGCCAGGATTAGGGATGTGTGTCATGTTGAGGAAAGAAATGTTAATCTGAATTTTCTGTTGATACACTTTTCTAGCAAACTTTCTTCTTTCATGCTGTAGATCTGGTTAGGAAAAAAAAAGCTGTATACCAATTCTCCCTAGCCAACTCTGCTAGCAAGCTCCTACCTTCCACTCTGCTGGTAACTAATAATAATAATAAAAACTAGAACATGGTAAATTTGACCAAGGACAATTTAGATAAAGGAAAACCTCCCACGGTCACTATCCACTAGAAACCAAGCTAAAAAGGGATCTTGAGGTCAAGATCATGATTTGATCATGTCACTTTAGTCTATCACAGTCTATATGTCCACAAAGTGTGGTGCTTCTCTCTTTAATCCTGCATGGAAAATAAGGTGACATCCAGAATGTCTGGAAAAGTCAAATTTTTTTACCCCAGGCGATCTCTGAGAACAATAAACCGATTAGAACCTTATTCCTTTCTGCATTTCATCTGCCCTAAGGCTATGTTGTGGTAAATTTTCAGCTTCCTAGATTAAGCGGTTCTTGATCTAGCCTTGCTAATTAACTTTGTTGTGTTCCAGATAATATCTTGAGATACGGTTGACGGATTGCCACAATACCTGGCCAAAAGAAGTGGACAGCTGTCCAACTAGGATGATAAAGTTTGAAGGCAGTAGTCAGAATAACCTTTGAAATATTACAATTTTAAATTAAGTAGGAAATATTATAATTTTGGCAAGCATAATAAACCTTTCCACAGGGATGTGGGAAATTTTAATAATAATATTGATGATAATAATAACAGTAATAATAATAACAGTAATAATAATAATCATAATAATAATAATAATAATAATAATAATAATAGTAATAATAATATTATAGACTACAATATATTGCAAACAAACGTTGCTAACAAAGTCTGTTCTTCCCCTGTGCAGGTGCCATCTTTGACCGTGATTCAAGGGACATACAAGGCGCCTTCCTCCACGCCATCAAACAATACAACCAAAACTCAACCAGCCACAGACTGGAATTACACGCCTTCGTCGATATTATCAGCACTGCCGATGCCTTCAAGATATCCAGACTAAGTGAGTGTTGTGTTTTATTTTGTCTCATCTTGAATGACTGTTTACCTACTTAACCCCTTAACCACGGGGCGTCACCTTTGTGATGCTCGGGAGCAAAGGATTCTACCTCGGGGGATCACTTTTGTGATTCTGTGTTATTTTGAATTCGCCCGGGCTTTCGAGTGGCGGCTTGTTTCATCTATCATTACTACCTGTGTCCAGCTATACTCAGTTCTGCTAAAGTCACCTGTACTCCCATCCACTGTTGACAATTTAGCCATTTTTCTCCTGTCCTTGACTCCCCTCCTTACCTCCCCTCCATTACCCTCTCCTCCCGCCTGACCAGCTGCGCTGCACTACACAAATCCTGGACGGATTTTTCCGCTCATTTTACCCATTGAAATGTGCCCTTTGCCCTATTCCAATACCAAATAATATATAAAAGAAAGAGAAAAGGTAGTTGATACTGTTATTCATCTGGAATGGGCTAATTATCACCAGGCAACACCTCACATGCACTCGTTTGCTAATTTTCCCTGTTTATTTCCCCTTGAAATATGCCGTATGACCTGTTCTCATAATAAAAATACATATAAGAAAGGAAGGGAGAAGCCTAAGTGATATATACATTCACCTGGAACTACCTAATTTATTATGCATTGTCTAGATTTCTTGCCAATCATTTCCTAGTGTATATATTAGCAGCTGTCACCACGCTGACATTGGCAACCCTTCACTGCCCCTAGGCTAGGCCACAGCATTCAGTTTACTGTCGTCTTTGAAGGTGAAACCACGTCGGATTAGCGCCTGTCCAATTCCGCCGCTTTTTAGCCCCATGCAAGGGGCCCTGTGACTTCTACCCCTACTAAACCTCGTGTGGGAAGGCGTAAAGGGCTAAGTGACTCTGTAGTGGAACGTCTATCTATCTGTCTATTGCCAGATGCCTCAATCCCATTCGGGGTGGCCACAAACAAATTCCCTCCACGTCGCCCTGTCCCCCGCCATTTCACTGCCCCGCTCCCAACTCACAACCCCCCTCTCTCATACTCCTCTCCACCCCATCCCTCCATCTCATCCTTGGCCTCCCCCTCCCTCTTCCCCCCTCCACCTCACTCACGTACACTCTCTTCATCAGTCTTTCACCCTCCATCCTCTCCACATGGCCAAACCACCTCAGTGTATTCCTCCTAACGCTTCTTATCACATCCACATCCACACCACAAAGCTCCTTTATATCCTCATTTGTCAGCCTGTCTCTCCACGTGACTCCACAGGCTCCTCTTACAGTAAATAACTCATTTTCACTGCTCTCACTCTTGACTTGTGTCCTTCCAGCAACGTCCAGGTTTCACTTCCATACGTTAGAGTTGGTATCACAATACTGTCATGTAGATGTGGATGTGATAGGAAGCGTTATGAGGAACACACTGAAGTGGTTTGGCCATGTGGAGAGGATGGAGGGTGAAAGACTGACGAAGAGAGTGTATGTGAGTGAGGTGGAGGGGGGAAGAGGGAGGGGGAGGCCGAGGATGAGATGGAGGGATGGGGTGGAGAGGTATATGAGAGAGGGGTGTGTGAGTTGGGAGCAGGGCAGTGAAATGGCGGGGGACAGGGCGACTTGGAGGCGATTTGTTTGTGGCCACTCCAAACGGGATTGAGGCGTCTGGCAATAGATAGATAGATAGATAGTAACTTTTTTACTTCCATGCTCACTTCCCTGCTTCTTATCACTGTTTTCAAGGAACCAGCAACCTTTCTTCCCTGCTGTACCCTTTCAAGCACTTCACCCTCCAAACCTCCATCCTTACTCATCACACTACCCAAGTACTTAAACGTACTCACATTTTCCAATTCCTCACCATCCAACCTCACTGTACATTCACTGACTTCACCTCTCTCAAAGACCATCACTTTACTCTTTCCTACATTCACCTTTAGATTCCGTTTCTTACACACTCTCCCAAACTCATCCACCAAGCCTTGCAGCTCTCCTTCATCTTCACTCAACAACACAGTATCATCTGCAAACAACAGTACAGGGAGTTTCCAAACACTACCCTCTCTCACCAGGGCCACTCAAACATCTACTATCCTACCTTGTACCTCTTTTATTACCCCATCCATGTACAGATTGCACAACCATGGAGACATGATACATCCCTGTTTTAACCGAACCTTCAAAGAGAAAAATTCACTCAGTTCACCATCCACACGCACTGCAGCCTTAGCACCATCATACATACTCTTCACAGCATTCAACAACTTCTCATCTACTCCATATATTTTTAATACTTTCCACAATCCTTGTCTATCCACCCTGACATATGCTTTCTCCAAATCCATGAAAGCCGCATACAACTACTTTCCCTTCTCTAGAAACTTTTCCACTAAAGATCTAAGAATGAATATCTAATTGACACAACCTCTTCCCTTCCTAAAGCCTCCCTGTTCTTCTTCAACTAATTCCTCTGTTCTTTCTCTAACTCTGTCAATAAGTATCCCATCATACACCTTTCCTATTATACTAAGAAGACAGATGCCCCTATGATTAACACACACTTCTTTTTCCCCTTTTCCTTTGTACAAGGGAATAATTATACCTGAATTCCAATCCTCCGGGACTCTACCTTCCTCCTAGGCCAATCTGCACATTTTCCACATCCATTCTACTACTATCTCTGCCTCACACTTCAGCATTTCACCACACACTCCATCAATTCCTGGGGCTTTCCCTAATTTAACTTTCTTCATTGCTTCCACAACTTCTATCCTACTGATTTCTTCCTGTCTTCTCACCTCCCTCCTTCTCCCAGCCATTCACCAGCCACTTATACTTGTATTACTTCCATCCTCTATGTTCAACAATTCCTTAAAGTGTTCTGTCCATTTGCTCTCTTTTTCTCCCTTCTCCACTAGTAATCTACCATTTTTATCTTTCACTCCCCTGCTAATTTCACTTCCACCCTGTCTTACTCCTTTCACCTCTTTCCAGAACATTTTCATACAGAGGCACTTTACACTCAAGTTCTTTCCAAATTCCTCATCCGCTCTCTTCTTAATCTCTCTTACTAATCTTTTCTGTGGAACGTGAACTGACTAATTTACCAATGATAATGATGGACAGTGACTACAATCTTTCTGGTGGCTCTAAAACAATGCAAGTGGAAATGTAAATAATGTGTAAATAATGTGTAAACAGCAAGTGAAAGCAATGAGTGTAAATATAACTGAACAGTGGAAAATATTTATAAGTTACTGCAAGTGACAGTGCATAACAGTGTAAATAAAACGGAAATGTTAATAATGTAAATACAATAGAGAATGTAAATAGAAATGTAAATAAGTAGTAATATAAGAATACGAGTATAAATACTAGGAGTAATGAAAGTGAAAGCAAAAGTTTCGCTCTAGGATGTATAATTACTGGGAGTAATGAAAGTGAAAGGGACAGCTTCGCTCTCTACGCTAGCTTACAGAACGAGAAAGTGAATGCCTGGAGTGAAAATAAACTACTAGTACTGAAAGAAACCTATAGATAAATATTGTATATAAATAAGTGTATTAAAGTACTAGGAATATAAAGTGTGAGTGTGTTTATAAATAATAAATGACAGCTCCACCTCAGAATACCATCGGGGAACCAGCATGGGAGGAAAGCTCATATGAGCTCATAATTTACATTGCTTTCACAGTTTTAATTTTTTTGAAATATGTATTCCAAACTACTTGAAATTCATAGAATAGTGTTTATAGTTATAACATCAGGCAGTGGTAACCATATTACTGGGTATCGGGAAGTGTAAAGTGGATACTTCATTACCCAACTTCAGAAGTCTCCACAAGTCCTACGGTAGACGACGAAGGCTCAATAAACATTCCAAGAGAAAGCTGAACGTATGTGCTATAAGCTTATTTAATTATAATGTTCTAGGGCTAATAACTGATTTTTGGCAAATATTTGTAAAAAGTCAGTTAGAGCGCAAATATCCCTGTGGGACACGCACGGCACACTCCCAACAACCCCGCGGTTAAGGGGCTAAAAACTCTAGAAGGTGTGGTTCTCTGTTATGTCCTCTTTCCAAATTCTGTAATTCCTCTCAGCATCTCCAGACAAGTTGGCTATTTTGTCTTTTAATATTTACATCCACCACCTGATGTTTTTACTCAGTTCATGGTAGATTTTTCAAACTGGAGAAGTTGAATATGGTGCTGTTTTCCTTTTTTTTTTTTTTTTTTTTTTGAGAGAGAGAGAGAGAGAGAAGCGCGGATTTCAGATGATTTTTGCTCCTCTTCAACCCGTTTAGTTGAGAAATTCATTATGGATTTATCCTTGCTCTCTTCTGACGAATTTAATCTGCCAAGGATATATTTTGCAAACTACATATACTAAATACAGCCTTTACCATCTTCACAGGAACAAGGCTCTAAGTCTATAAAATCGTTTGCAAATAGCAGCAGTAAACATCAATAAATAAAAATATCAGTGTTCACTGTATTTGCTAGGGCCTTCAAAAGGCATGACAAAGCTATGTAAAAATATTGATTTCATACAGCTGCACGTTATTAATTTGTTAAGGTCAGAAGAAGAGGGGGGGAGGGCGAGGAGCAGTTAATATTTCCCCCCACAATTCTAGGACCACGGTGAACACGAGAGAATGTGAGAAATGTGTGGCCTGCTGTAGGCTACCAGAGGTCTACAGGCTGAAAAATAATTGCATTTTTTTTTTCATTTATTTGTCTTTTAGCTGTAGGCCTATGTCTTGTGACATGTAAACAGCATATATATATATATATATATATATATATATATATATATATATATATATATATATATATATATATATATATATATATATATTTGATATTATATTTTATATAATCTCAAGCCCACTACACATGATGTTCGGATGACGGATCTAGTACTACAGTATGGCAGTGTAGACTGCACGAGTGGTGCGGCAAAGGGGCTTGTGGGTGCAAGTTAAAACGAGAGATACACTCCACATTAACAACTTCGAAGCCCTAGCTTGTATTGTATCTAAATTAGGATACTGCTCTTTAAAAATATGCTTGGTTGTGGGAGGGCTGAGGCAGAAATCGCATTTATTTATTTATTTTTTTAAGCATTTTTCAGTGCGTAGTCGGATCACTGTGAAACCTATGTCTTTAGATATAAAATAAGGCTGACTTAGGCTACCACCCATTTAAGATTATTTTTACTTATGATGTAAAAGATCCATTAAAGTTATTTTTCTTTTCATGTGTCCGACTCTTGGCAAAGGCTTCACTGCCTGCTCCCAAGGCCCAGTAGTCCTCCAGCATACCATACACCTCCATATGTCACCGCTAAGGCGCTAACACCCACCTTCCATACTAAATACATGCTAGGGCTGTTTCATAAAGGACTGGTGTATTGGTATTAGCAGGGGTATTTTTACGTGTAGGCGGTCTTTTGGTAGATCAGTAAAGTCTGTTTTTCACGAAATTTAAACCTTTGAACTGTTCCCTGCCTCAGCTGGGATTCGAACCTGGGTTTATTAGGACTGCAGGCCACCTCTCTGTCGATTCAGCCACTGTCTTCCAAAAAAGGGAACAATGGTTCAATGATGAGGGTCTTGTTAGTTTGTTAACCTATTTCTCATATGTCACAGAAACACTGGCCAAGAGTTTAGAAGGAGTGAAGGCAAATTTACTGTCCTCTTGAAGGAAAACACAGAGGTGGTATTATAAAAGCAACCATGATAGGAGCAGAGATTCTCCCAGGACACAAATTGCTAGTATGGCTCCCTGTTTGTGGACAACCATTACAGTCAAGTTTCTCAGGCCATTATAAAGTAGAGACGAAGGTAGATGAGGGGGAGGCGGTGGCTGAATCGGTAGAGAGGCGGCCTGCAGTCCTGATGGACCTAGGTTCGAATCCCGGCTGGGGCAGGGAACAGTTTAAGGACTTGAATTTCATAAAAGCAGACTTTCCTGATCTACCAGATGACCTGCTGACATGTCATAAAAGTACCCCTACTAATACCAATAAACCAGTCCTGTATGAGACAGCCCTAGCATGTATTCAATATGAAAGGTGGGTGTTAGCGCAGAAGTGGTGACATGTAGAGAGGTGTATGGTATTTAGGAGAACTACTGGGCCTTGAGAGCAGGCTGTGAAGCCTATGCCCGGAGTCAGACACATAAAAAAAAAATTATGTAATTATGACCTCAGATCATAGGAAGGCACAAAATGATGTTGTGACATGTCAGTATGAAGAAGGAATACCATGAACGACAGGATGCAGGACCCTCTAGTGCTCTATGTGTGGTGTCAGCTACCAAGGCAGTGGATGGGCCAGGCTACCTCTTGACACTGGACCAAGCTACCAGATGGAGAGGAAATCAGGAAGCGTGGTCAAAGCTGATTGACAAACTCTCTCGTTCATGAGCTGAACGAAATGCAAACTTGACTGCCCTGCTAGGGAAGTACTGTACCCTGGCGTTTTCCGTTGGGCTGATGGATGCAACAGAGCACGATGTGTATGTTTATGCTTGTCCTGTGAATCTGCCCGCCTACCATGCAAGTCCATAAAGGCAATACATTATTGAGCCATTCCAAAGCAAGTGGTGCTCCCCAGCCCCTTTATTTCCAAAATTCGGTGGATCCTGTTGATTCTGCATACGTTACCGTAAGGTCAGTTCCCTCCCAAGACTGACACCTACCCACTTCCTGGAGTAGATGACTGCATTGACAATGTAGGCTGTGCAAAGTTCGTTACCAAAACTGATTTACTGAAGGGATATTAGCAAGTTTCACTTACATAATGGGCCCAAGATATTTCCTTTCTTGTGGCTTGAAGCCATCATTACTAGTGCAAATAATGTAAAAAATGCTCCAGTCACATTCCATAGGTATATTAACACCCTAACTAGTAATATCAAGGGTTGTGTCACATACACTGATGGTTTGGTTATATTTAGTAACACCTGGAAAGAACACCTGTTCCAGCTTGATGCTTTGCTGCAGAGACTGTCATCTGCTAATTTAGTAATCAACCTAGCAAGGTGGAGTTTGTTAAGGCTCAGGGTCAGTACTTAGGCTACATGTTAGGATTTGGTGAAGTAAGTCTGCCTAATGCCAAAGTTGAGGCCGTTGCTAACTTCAGGCAACTCAAGAACAAAAGGGAATAGCAGATCCCTGGATATGGTGGGTTGTTATTGGATGTTTGGCTCAATTTTCTTCGATATTGTAGCTCCCCTCACAGATTTATTAAAGAAAGGAGTCAAGTACGATTGGAAAGAAGAATGTAAAAAGGCAGTTCCAAAAGATAAGGTGATTCTGTCCAGTCAGTCTGTGTCCCAAGCCTATATTTCATCAAGCCATTAAAATTAGCTGTTGATGATAGTGTTGTTGGTGCCAGTGTACACTTGTTATAAGAAAATGATCATCATGCTGAACTGCCGCGACATTAGTAAGTTCAATCTTGTTCAGAAGAATTACTCCAATGTTGAAAATGAACTCCTTGCACTCATACTTACCCATACTTATCCAACATTCAGGGTCATACTTACCCAACATTCAGAGTCAACTCTTGTTACTGTGTACACCTACCAACACTCCCTTAACTTCTTAGCCAAATTTACAAATAAGAATAAAAGATTAACCTGCTTGGCTCTATTCCTCCAAGAGCTTGTCCAGGATGTCAATCATATCAAAAGGGAAAAGAATGTTTTGGCAGACTGTTTGTCTAAGATGTAACCTTGTGAGATGTGCAGAAATTTCCTCTTTGAAATATCGTACTGCCCGACTACTAATCTGGGAACTGATCGTACGAATCCTTTGACTGTATTAAGCCTATTCTGGGGTCACAAGCCATTTGAATGTCGATTTTAGCTGCATCTTGTCTGCTGACCTTTACATGTTAACACAGCTGTAACCCAGATTGGAGCACAACATAATAGTGATGATAAGGCCAACCCGCATCGAATTACAAGGAGAGATGGAGTTGGAGCTGAACCCAAGTGATGAAGACCGCCTCAGAATGCAGCAACCAAACCTAGTTGAATAACCTTGTGTGACCACCCTCTCGACGAGATTACTGGAAGAGATATTGTCCTGATGTTAGATGCAGTGGAGGAAAAGAGGCTTGGCTACTAGGACATACAAAGAGTTGCTAGAGGAGCAGCACTACAGTACTTTTTCCTCATCTCCAGATTCCTGTTAGTCTCTTTCTGAGTTTAGTGATACAGTGTACGAAGTACTGCAAGATATCGAATCATAAGATAAATATTTGTATTTAACTTGTACGTAGCAGCCAAGTAATGAAACTGTTCCGTTTTTTTTTTTTCTGCCTATCTACCATTTGGGCCAAAGCCCTTGTTCGTTGAGGCATATATATATATATATATATATATATATATATATATATATATATATATATATATATATATATATATATCATGATCATCAGCCATAACTAGTCCACTGCTGAACAAAGACCTCCCCCAACCTTTTCCAAGAATTCCTTGACTGAGCCAATCTTCGCCACGTTTCCCCTGCAAATTTCTCTATCTCATCTCTCCATCTCCTGTCTGGACTTTTTCTGCTATGCTTACAATCTCTTGGTGTCCAGTCATTCAGCCTCTTGCTCCATCGGTTATCCCTTATTCTTGCTATATGGCCTGCCCACCTCTATTTCTGTTCTCTTATAACTTCTGTAATATCATTGACTTTAGTCTGCTCTCGAACCCAAGTTGATCTTTTCCTGTCTCTTAAAGATATTCCCAACAATGACCTTTTCATTGCTCTCTGAGAAAGGATTAATTTATTTTCCATTGATTATGTCAGTTTCCAAGTCTCACAACCATTCGTCATAGCTGGAATTATACATTCGTTATATACTTTTCGTTTCATACAAACTGGCAAGCAACTTTTCATAATGTCTCAATGTTTACCGAAAGCTTTCCATCCAATTGTAATGCGTCTTTTTATTTCGCTCTTCAAGAATTTCATTGCTTATTCGGATGACGCTCTTTGGTGTTTGTGGATTAAACATTAGTTTAGTTTTACTTCGGTTCATCTTGAGTCCTACTTTCAGACACTCTCTGTTCAAGTCATTTAACATTTCTTGCAATGCCTCTGCTGTTTCTGCGATTAGGACAAGGTCATCGGCAAATCTTAAATGGTTTAGCTATTCTCCATCTATGTTCACTCCTTTGTTTTCTCAGTCTAGCTTTCTGAAAATATTTTCTAGGCATGCTGTAAATAGTTTTGGTGAAATTATATCTCCCTGATGCACGTCCTTCTCAATCTTAATTTTTTCCGAGTCCTTATGTAATTTAACCGTAGTAGTTCCTCCTTTATGTATGTTTTCGAGCAGGTTTACAATGTTCTCATTCACTCCTTGCTCTCGCAGTGAATTCATAATTGCTATGTGCTCCACTGAATCAAAAGCCTTTTCGTAATCAACAAAACCATTAGTTTATTATATTCTGTAGTTTTCTCAATTAGCTGATTCATTGTGTGTAGATGATCAGTGGTCGAATACCCGCGTCGGAATCCTGCCTGTTCACAAGGTTGGTTTTCCTCCAAAATTGATGTTATTCTGTTCGTAAGGACTTTAGTGAAGAGTTTGTAAATGACTGATAATAAGCTAATGGGTCGATAGTTACTAAGATCTTTTGAGTCACCTTTTTTGTAGAGTAAAATAACTATTGCATTACACCATGTTTTGGGAATTTTCTTCTGTTTTATACAGTGGGTAAATAAGTGAGCAAGCCTATTTTGTACTTCTACTCCGGCATCCAACAGTAAATCTGTTACTATTCCATCTTCTCCCGGAGCCTTCCCTCTTTTCATATTTTAAAGACAAATATTTACTTCGTCTGGTGTTACCTCAGGTATTTCACTTGTGTCAGGTGAAAAGTTAGCTATTGGTACTACTCTCTTTGATGCATACAGTTCTTTGTAAAATTCTTCAACTCTCTTCACCATCTTTTCTCTGTATTTAATGATTTCACCGTTTTTTTTTCTTTCAGTGATGTCATTTGTTGCTTACCTAGTGCTATTTTACTTCGGACCTGTTTCAGACTTTTTCCATTATTGATGGTTTCTTTGATCTGATCCATGTTTCTCTTTAATTTTTCTTCTCTCTGTCTTTTGTTGATAAGTTTATTTAATTCCGCTCGTTCTATTTCGTCATTCTTTGTTTTTACATTCATTTCCTTCCTTTTTTTCGTAAGCTCGAGTGTCTTTTCTGAATATTTCTTGGCTTTTGTTGTTTTAGGTTTTCCTACTACCTCCGCTGATTCTCTTAGCAGTTTTGTTAGTCTGTCATTCAGTTCATCAGTGTCACATTCAGCATTACTTAGAGCCTGGAATTTGTTCCTTATTTACAACTGAAAGACTGCTTTGTTTTCGTTTACTGTTATTGGGCAAATGTTTTTAGCTTTAATAATCTTCTTTCTTTCACTTCTGAAATTGAATCTGGCTGTGCAACCCACCCTTCTATGATCACTACCTATATATACTGTGTTGATAACTGACATTTGTGATCGTGTTATTCTTATTTGCTATAATGAAGTCGAATTCATTCTTTGTTTCTCCATTTGGGTTTCTCCAGGACCACTTTCTTGCTGTTCTTTTGTGGAAGAATGTGTTCGTTATTCTCATGTTAAACTTTTCATCAAAATTTACCAGCATGTCTCCTCTTTCATTCCTTTCTCCCACTCGAAATTTTCCCTTACGTGCTTCTCCATTTTTCGTCTTCCCAACTTTTGCATTGACATCTTCCATGAGTATAGTATATGTTGTCTTTTCTTCTTCCATAATCTGGGAGATGTCATCGTAGAATGTTTCTATTTCTTCATCTGGGCTTTGAGAAGTTGGTGCATATACTTGTATTACTTTCAGGGTATATTTTTTGCACAGTCAAATAACAACAAATGCTGCTCTGTCAGATACACTGCTGAATTTAAATGTTATCTGCAAGATTTCTGTTAATTAGAAATCCTACACCACTAACTCTCATTTTCCCTTCGTCTGTAGTAAAATAGGTGGTTGCTGTCTTCGAGCTGAATTACTTTGTCTTGTTTTCTGTGGATCTCACTCAAACCTACAGTATCCCAACTAATGTTTCCCAGTTCAGTCATTAGGTTATCAAGTTTGTAATCTTCTGCGAGACTTCTTACATTGTATGCATAATGTTACGGAACAGAGAAAGATAATGTACACTTTAAGTGAGAATACTAAAAATCACTACTGTCCCGTCAAGTTCCAGGTTCAAAACAAAAGAGTTAGGTAAAATTACAAGTCAAAGTTTAATGCTCAAACTAACAACAAAATATTCAGGACTCATAAGGATAATGTAATGGCAAAATCAGATTAAATATATGGTTAACTGCAATAGCCTCTATTAACATGAAATTAGCAAGGGTAAATTTACCTAAGTCAGCCCTGATAAAATGAAAATACACTGGGTAATGCTCAGTTAATGCAAGATAAATTATTACAGATACAAAATAATATTAAAACTGGTTGACAAAATGAATTCTACATAAATTACAAAAAAAAAAACTCACTAGGCCTACAAATCAACACCTTATGCTATACAGTACAAGGAAAAAATGCAATAACAGTTATACTCAAATTACACAGCTGCTAGATGGTTGGAGACTTCCGGAGCACTCACAATAATAATAACGGTACAGGGGAGAACAGATGTGAACAAAATGAGGAGTAGATCTAAGTGGCAATAATGCAGACTGAGCTCATTATATAGAGGCCAGCAGAGCTTGGTACAACTTGTAAGAAGGACGCGCAAATGAAGCCATGGGGACAAAGAGTTGACAATCCAGCTCTGAACAACAGAAAGAATGACTTACTCTACTATAACGGTAGAAGGGGGGAACTGAGGCAGAACACGCTCGTGATCAAACATGCAGCATACTGTGCGTTAAAATTACACAAAGGATGATGAAATCATAGGCTTTGTAACACCTCCCCACAAAGAAAAAGAAATTTACAAAGGAAATTTTTTATTACTCTAAAACAATCTGTCTAAAGTCTAGATAAGCAATCTGCAATAACATTTTCTTTCCCCTTGACATGTTGTATGTCTAATGAATACTCCTGTAGAAGTAGACTCCATCTTGTCAATCTCTGATTTTTATCTTTAAACTTACTAAGGAATATCAGTGGGTTATGATCGGTATAAATGACTATGGGGTCAAAACCAGAACACAAATAAAATGAAAAATGCTGTAAACCCAAAATCAAGGCCAAAAGCTCTTTCTCAATAGTTGAGTAGTTCTTTTGAGGTGGAGTGAACTTCTTACTGTAATAAGATACAGGGTGTTCAATACCCTGATCATCCTCTTGCAGCAAAACAGCCCCAGCTCCTGTATCACTTGCATCAACAGCCATCTTAAAAGGCTTAGCAAAATTTGGAGTAGCGAGCACTGGCTGACTTAATAGAATAGCTTTAAGTTTGTTGAAAGAGGATTCACAGTTATCGGTCCAGACAATTTTAACTCCCTCTTTCAGTAGGTCTGTAAGTTGTGATACAAGAATAGAAAAGTTAAGAACAAATCTCCTGGAATAACCTACTATTCCCAAAAATCTTTGTAGCTCTTTCCTACTTTTAGGTCTGGGAAGATCACTTATAACCTGAACCTTAGCTCCTGGTGGTGCAACATGTCCATCACCAATTACATACCCAAGGTACTGAACTTTAGCTTGACCAAACTCACACTTTGATAAATTAGCTACAAGATTAGCCTGAACTAAACGCTCAAGAAATTTACTGACATGGCATAGGTGATCTTTCCAGTTGTCACTGAAGATTAATACATCATCAATATAAACAACACACCCTGCCAAACCCTCTGTTACAACATTCATGAGCTTCTGAAAAGTGGCTGGTGCATTCTTCATACCATATGGCATTACGGAACATGCAAAAGTCTTTCCTAGTGTTACAAAACATGAGATCTCCCTAGCACGTTCAGTCATAGGTACTTGCCAGTATCCCTTTAACAAATCAAATTTACTTATGTACCTAACCTTTCCAATCTTGTCTATGCAATCTTCCACGCGAGGGAGAGGGTAAGTGTCTGTTTTGGTTATCTGATTAACACGTCTGTAGTCAATGCAAAGCCGCTGTGACCCACCTGGCTTAGGGACTAGAGTGACAGGAGAACTCCACTCGCTCTGACAGGGCTCAATCATCTTGTGGTCCAACAGGTAGCTAAACTCCTTCTGGATGAGAGGAACTTTCACTGGGTTCACACGGTAAGGAGGCAATTTAATTGGCTTTGCGTCTCCAACATCGACATCATGCATCAACACAGTGGTTCTTCCTGGAGTGGCACGGAACACTTGCGGGTACTCCTGCAGTAATGCCGACAACTCCTGCCTTTCCTCGGGAGGTAGATGAGAAAGCTTAGTCTGGAGATCATTCATGATATCAGGATTCTTCCCCAAACTATCACTCAGGCTCATGCTGCATGGGAGAGCTTCACTTGCAGACTCGGGTGGAACAGCTACAGTGCAGACTGGATTATTTTCGTCCCACCTGTGATATAACTTTAGCATCTTGATGTGACATAGTTGCTTGTTCTTTCTACGATCTGGTGTGGCGATGACATAGTTGACATCACTGAGTTTCTTCTCCACGAAATAAGGACCACTAAACTTGGCTTGAAGAGGTTGCCCATGAACTTGTAGCAGAATCAAAACCTGATCTCCTGGCTGAAAGTGGCGTAACCTGGACTTCTTATCATACCAAGTCTTCATTTTCTCCTGAGCAGCTCCTAAATTCTCTCTCACCAGTTGTAAAGCAGTGGACAGCCGTTCTTTGAACTTCATCACATACTCCAGCAGGTTGACGTCATCTTCCTCCGACAGCCAGCATTCCTTGAGTAGCTTAAGAGGTCCTCCTACTTCATGGCCAAACAGTAGTTCAAAAGGTGAGAAGCCCAGTGATTCATTTGGAGATTCTCTTGCAGCAAACACAACGAATGGAAGACCTTTATCCCAGTCTTTCTGATGTTCCAAACAGTATTTCTTGAGCATCAATTTGAGTGTTTGATGATATCTCACCAACGCTCCTTGGGTCTGGGGATGGTAAGCTGAAGACGTGATCTGGGAGATGCCCAACTCTTCCAGAGACTGCTTGAAAACATTTGACATGAAATTACTTCCCCGGTCTGACTGTACCTCCTTGGGCAGACCAAACTTTGTGAAGAACCCTAGCATTTCCTTAACCACGTTCTTTGGTGAGATATTTCTAAGTGGAATGGCTTCAGGATAACGAGTAGCCATATTAATCAGGGTCAACACATAAGAAAATCCTGAAGAAGTCTTAGGAAGAGGGCCCACAATATCCACCAACACACGGGTGAATGGCGCCTCAAAAGGAGGAATGGGAACTAGAGGTGCAACCTTTTCGGTCTGATTACACTTCCCCACAACTTGACAGGTGTGACAAGACTTACAATACCAGGAAACATCCCTGAAGATACCTGGCCAGTAGAAGTGTTTCAAAATGCGTGCCACAGTCTTCCTCACTCCAAGGTGTCCTGCCAAACTGGAATCATGAGCCACTCTAATGATATCCTGCCTACAAACACGAGGGATGACAACTTGATGTACAACCTCCCATTCACAGTCGGCTGATGCTGTTGGGGTTCTCCACTTCCTCATAAGTACTCCTGACTTTACATAATAACAAGTAGAAGCACCGGCTGACTCTTCTTCATTGTAAGCAGAGTTAGCTAGACCTTTCAACTCAGGGTCAGCAACCTGCAACTCAACCAACTCTTGACGAGACAAATTATCAACACTACGGGGTACTGCCTCATCTGGTGAGTGGTCCAAATTAGCAAGAAAAGTGTCAGCTAGGATTACATCATCATCATCATTATCCTCTAAATCACCAGTAACTTTAGACTTAGCCCTAGTGACAGCACATGCAGGGAACACATCAGGGACACCACAATCCTGGGTCGCAGCCACTGGCTCACTAGACAACTGAGGAGCTGGACACACTTGACTTCCACCAATATCATTTCCAAGTAAGAAAGTTACACCTGACATTGGGAGTGTCTCAACCAACCCAACCATAACGGAACCATTAACAAAACCAGACTCTAAATTCACTCTGCACAGAGGGACAGAGAAGTAATTATTCCCTACACCTTGTAAGATTACAGTTTCATCAGAGGAATTAACATTAGAGCCTAGAACACTGGTCAGCATAAGGGATTGGCAAGCACCTGTATCACGGTATATTTTAACTGATTTCCTGTCATTACTGTCCAGAGGACTGACAAAACCATCAGACAGGAAATTAGCACATGAACTCTTGAGAGAGTCACCCACGTTACTGCTCAGAAGAGGAGCTCCATCATGAGAGTTTAAGTTACCCCTCAAAGCAGGTTCAGTTAACTCAGTTAAAGAATTCTGGGAACTCTCAAGGGTGGACACTAGACCAATTGACTGAATATTTAAAGACTCCTTTTTGTTCACATCACGCTGTCTCCTGAAACATTTCTCCGTAGTATGACCAAGCTTACTACAATAAGTACATTTACTTTTCTGAAATCTAGAGGTGAAGCTGGTATTTACTTCCTGAGAAACATCATCCTTATTCTCTTTCTTGTTACCTGTACTCTGAGTAGAGGCAACGTACTTACTCTCAGCTTTCCTTTTTTCTTTAGAATATCTCTTGTGAGTGAGAACATATTCATCAGCTAAAACTGCAGCATCAGACAAATTATCTATTCTTTTCTCATCAAGATATAGGCTTACATCTTTATAAATACACCTCTTGAAGTCCTCCAGCAAAATTATCTGCTTAAATTTGTCAAAATCAGAATCCACATTCTTAGAATTTAACCACTGCTCTAACAGATCTTCTTTGATTTTTGCATACTCAACATGGGATTGCTTATCTTGCTTGTAAGTTGTCCTAAATTTTACTCTATAGGCTTCAGGAACAAGCTCATAGGCCTTAAGAATCAAGCTCTTAACTACATCATAATTATCAGATTGATCCTGAGGCAAAGATGCATAAGTTACTTGAGCTTTACCGGTGAGAACAGTTTGAAGGAGAACTGGCCAATACTTTTTGGGCCAAATAAAACCTGTAGCTACCCTCTCAAACAACTGAAAATCTCTATCTATCTATCTATATACCTAGGCTGCTTCCCCCAAGGAAAGGGAGGTAGCCGAGACAGGACGACTCACTCTCCATTTACTCATCCATTCAAACACATTCATTCGCATCTTAGCCCCAAAGGGGAGAACGGACAGATCCTCACCCCATCACACCGCACAAGGGTCAACTGCGCAATGCAATCAGTGACATCCGCAGCAGGGCCCGACAGCAGAACTGGTTTACCCCTGCCACATCATAACAGACCCATCCCCTTACCCGCACCTGACCTGACTAGCTGATCAGACTAAATGCGGGAGAATATCCCCTCAGGGCTGCGTCATCACTTATTCATTCACAATTTCTCTCCATTTATTTCTGTCACGCACAGTCACTCTTCCTTGCTCAACAGACATCCCTCTCGCATCCAGCGCTCTCTTCACACTGTCCATCCATCCTATTCGTGGTCTCCCTCTCAGCCTTACACCTCTCACATCAGATCTAGTTATCTTTTTCACCAATCGTTCATTATCCATTCTCTCCATATGCCCAAACCATTGCAACACCCTCTGCTCAACTCTACCAGCCATCTCCCGAACAACTCCAGTTCTCCTTGGCACTTCATCATTTCGCACTCGATCTATACGCGTCACTCCACACATACTCCTCAGACATCTCATCTCCATTACATTCAAACTTTTCCTCTCTGCTACACCCACATTCCATGTTTCAGCCCCATATAATGCAGTCGGTACCACAACACCCTCATACAGCCTTCTCTTTACATCCATTCTAAGTGAACGACATTTAAACCTTTTTTTCATTCCTCCCAGCACCTTTCCTACTTCATTTATTCTAAACTTCACTTCTGCATCTATTCTTCCATCCACAGCAACATGTGACCCTAGATATTTAAAACAATCTACCTCCTCAAGCAACTCACCATTCAAAACTATATTCATCCCCCTACCATCTATCAACCTCGTACACTTCATCACTTTACTCTTATTCTCATTTACTTTCAATTTCCTCTTTTCACACACTCTTCCAAACTCCTCTACCAATTGTCTCAATCTCTCCTCTGAATCAGTCACCAGTGCAGTATCATCTGCAAACAGCAGCTGCTTCAGATTCCACTCTCCTCCATCAACATTTACCAGACTCAGACCACCTAAAACTCTTGCATTCACCTCCCTTACAACACCATCCATGTAAATATTAAACAACCAAGGCGACATCACACATCCCTGTCGCAGCCCCACTCTCACGGGAAACCAACCACTCACAGCATTTCCCACTCTTACACACGCTCTACTATTTTCATAAAAACTTTTCACCCCTTTTAGTAACCTACCATCAAGTCCATACAATCTTAAAACAGTCCACAAAGCCTCCCTATCAATTCTATCATACGCTTTCTCTAAATCCATAAATGCCCAAAACACATCCTTGCCTTTCGCTAAATACTTTTCACACACTTGTCTCACAGCAAACACCTGATCAACGCATCCCCTCCCTCTCCTAAAGCCACACTGCTCATCACTAATCACTCCCTCTGTACCCTCTCTAACTCTCATAATTAACACTCTACCATACACTTTACCTACAACACTCAACAGACTTATACCCCTAAAGCTAGTACATTCATACTTATCACCCTTGCCTTTATACAACGGGACCACACAAGCACTTGCCCAGTCAATTGGCACCATACCTTTCTCAAAGCACACATTCAACAATCTTACTAACCAGTCAACAATAGTCACTCCACCACCCTTTAGGCATTCCACAGCACACCCATCCATGCCTGCAGCTTTCCCTGTTCTCATATCCTTTACTGCCTTCTCCACTTCTTCCTTCGTGATCAAAGAATCATTCAACTCTCCCAACACATTTATTCCTTGCACCCTTCCATCCGCCACAATCTCAGCCACCCTTTCCTCCTCTACATTTAACAATCTTTCAAAATACTCTACCCATCTCTTCCTTACTGCATCCATCTCAGTTAACATCCTTCCATCCTCCGCTTTTACTCGTTCTTCCTTCCCAGACTCTCCCTTTCGCACCCTTTTCACCTTCTTCCAAAACATTTTCTTATTCTGTTGAAAATTCTCTGTCAGCCGCCTACCCCACCTCTCATCTGCTGCCACTTTAGCATCACGCACAGCCCTTCTCGCTCTATTCCTCTTTTCCTTATACCTTTCATATGACATCTCATCCTTCCTCTGCAGCCACACTTCATATGCATGTCTCTTCTCAGCCACAGCCATACTTACTTCCTCGCACCACCATTCACTTCCTTTTCTTACACCACCACCCACACGTCTCACACCACAAACCTCTTCTGCATGCCCCACCACAGCACTCTTAAACAACTGCCATTCCTCCTCCACGCTGCCATTTTCCCGATCTTTCACTGCGTTCCACTCATCTTTCAATTTCTCCTGATACTCTATCTTTTTCTCTCTTTTATCCAACTCACTCACTTTCAAAACCTCCCTGCCACACCTAACCCTCCTAGCTCTCACCCATCTCTTACCTACTCTTAACTTTCCCTCCACCAGGTAGTGGTCAGACATACCTCCACCCTCCCCTCTCAGAACTCTCACATCCAACAATCTTCCTATTACATTCCTAGACACAACCACATAGTCCATCAAGGCTCTATCAACAACCCTTCCACCCTCCTGTCTCACCCATGTATACTTATAAATATCTTTCTTCTCAAACAGCATATTCCCAATCACCATCTCTTGCTCAACACACATCGCTATCATTCGTTCCCCATTTTCATTTCTTCCAGGCACACCATGCATACCAACTACGCCTTCAACTGCTACATTTCCCACTCTAGCATTCAGATCTCCCATCATTACCACATTCACATTCGCTCCAAAACTCTGCAGACACTCATCAACATCATTCCAGAAAGACTCCCTCTCTTGTTCATCCCTTTCACTACCAGGCCCATATGCACTCACAAACACCCACAACTCACGTTCAAATTTCGCTTTCACCCACATCAGTCTCGATGACACCTCCTTCCATTCAATCACACACTGCTGTACTTCCGGACTCACTAACAAGGCCACACCTTCTCTTGCCCTTCCTCTATCAACACCTGACAATCTTCAATTCACACTTCCAAACATAGATTCCCCCTTCCCTTTCATCTTCGTTTCACTCAAAGCTAACACATCCAACTTTCTTCTCACAAACATTCTCCCACTCTCCTCCCTTTTAGCCTCAATTGTACTACATCCACGCACATTCATAGACCCAATCTTCAGGGTACGGGGATAACTCCATCCCCCATCCCTTTCTCTGGCCTGTCTCTTTTTAGGAACTAAAAAAACAGAGGAGGGGGTCCCTAGTCCCCTCACCCCGCTCCTTTTAGTCACCTTTTACGACACGCAGGGAATACGGTGGCAGTATTCTTCCTAACACAACCTGGCCACAGAGTAGTAGTACCACCCCATACTTTCTTAAATCAGATTCATTAAAAGGAGGGACAAGTTTAACATTTTTAGCCACATCAAAATCATCAGAGCTAGATGATCCAGTTCCACCTTGTTTCATGCGATACTCATGGTCTGCCTGAATCTTAGCAAGTTCGACTTGTGCGTGAAACTCAGCCTCCTTAACACAAGCCTCCTTAGCCTGAGACTCAGCCTCCTTAGCACGTGCTTGAAATTCAGCTTCCTTCACACGAGTCTCCTGCAGGGCTAGCTGTAACTTAGCTAATTCAATCTGCGTTTGCTCATTTGGAGGAGTTACATTAAACAAGCTTTCATTAATCATGTCAACAATTTGATCTTTAGAATGATGAGAGCGAACAGCAATTCCCAATTGTTGAGCAACAAGCTTAAGTTCATTCTTTGTTCTTTTTTCTACATCACACACTGTTTGCACATTTGACAAAAAATCTTTGGCTTCATCAAGTGTAGTAATAGTAGACATCATGAATAAGTAACAGTCACAAAATATCAAGCAATATCCTTATGATAATATCCTGATATGAGGTCGCCAAATTTATGTTACGGAACAGAGAAAGATAATGTACACTTTAAGTGAGAATACTAAAAATCACTACTGTCCCGTAAAGTTCCAGGTTCAAAACAAAAGAGTTAGGTAAAATTACAAGTCAAAGTTTAATGCTCAAACTAACAACAAAACATTCAGGACTCATAAGGATAATGTAATGGCAAAATCAGGTTAAATATATGGTTAACTGCAATAGCCTCTATTAACATGAAATTAGCAAGAGTAAATTTACCTAAGTCAGCCCTGATAAAATGAAAATACACTGAGTAATGCTCAGTTAATGCAAGATAAATTATTACAGATACAAAATAATATTAAAACTGGCTGACAAAATGAATCCTACATAAATTACAAAAAAAAAAAAAAAACTCACTAGGCCTACAAATCAACACCTTATGCTATACAGTACAAGGAAAAAATGCAATAACAGTTATACTCAAATTACACAGCTGCTAGATGGTTGGAGACTTCCGGAGCACTCACAATAATAATAACGGTACAGGGGAGGACAGAGATGTGAACAAAATGAGGAGTAGATCTAAGTGGCAATAATGCAGAGACTGAGCTCATTATATAGGGGCCAGCAGAGTTTGATACAACTTGTATGAAGGACGCGCAAATGAAGTCATGGGGACAAAGAGTTGACAATCCCGCTCTGAACAACAGAAAGAATGACTTACTCTACTATAACGGTAGAAGGGGGGAACTGAGGCAGATCACGCTCGTGATCAAACATGCAGCATACTGTGCGTTAAAATTACACAAAGGATGATGAAATCATAGGCTATGTAACAATAGATCTTCATGGATTTCAATTTATTTAATATCCAAGAGTCTAATTTTCCAACACAATGCCTACTCACTTTTGGTGGCACACTGCCTGTAAGCACAGGAGGCAGTGTGGTTGGACCATTAGTAGACAATGATCTAACAGGAACGCCCGTCAAATCATATGTAATTGAACTCACGTTTGGTTGGGAGGATTGTGGCAAATAATCTCACCTCCCTGCCACATAGTTTCTAGTGAGATGTAATTTTTGAGCCACCTTATTCGTTATATTCGGTGGAGCCCTATATATCTAAAGGGGCCATGGTCCGTGCCGTCTAGGACGGTGCCTTGTGTATCTACAAGGAGGAGCGTAGGAGCCCGGGGCTAGGCAAGTTGGTCCTGACATTTAAGTTGAGAGTCACCAGCCACACTCATCCCTGAGTGGCATTACGTGAGCAATAAACCCCAACCATCCCATAGATACAAACATGCATTGGCTCAATCCGATTGTAGTGCCTTAATTACCCACTAAACCACCAAGTGCCATAACTTGGCTATATGGTTACCACCCAGCGTAGTAAATGGTTTCCTGGTGTACGGGAAACCATTTGGCTTGTCATTAAGTGTCGAGTCACCCATAGACAGAAGGAAGAGGAAAAAATGATGGAAAGAAAAACAGAAGAGGAAGGATGGAAAGAAGGAAAGAAGAGAGGAAAGGGCAGTCACCCGAGAGCAGCACTACATTGAGTGAGTGGATGGTGAGCGTCTCCATCTATCAGTGTGTATATATATATATATATATATATATATATATATATATATATATATATATATATATATATATATATAGTATTTTTTATTATTTTTCTTATATTTCCTTTTGTTATATTACAGAATTTATTTACAAAAAAACTAATGTAAACACCCTAAAACTAATAAACCTAACAGACAAATCGCAAGGTTATTCAAAAGCCTAAAGATACAAATTAGCTTAACTTATACTAATGGGAAAAATATCTCGACCAAGAAAACAACATTGACTGCAGATATGTATTGCCTTTCTACATTACAGACCTGCACTCATCACCTGCTGAATGTCATTCGAGGCACAAACTAACATAAGGGACATCAATATATGAAAGGGAACCAGAGGAGTCTGGAACTATTCAAGATACGTCAGCTGTTGACCCTGATTAGGATAACTGATACAAGATGATTAGAAGCATTAACATACGTACAAAAGGTGAAGTACCTCACCCAACAGAACACCATAAACTGAAAAAGCCCAATAGCTTTCGATATTGCACACTTGCATTCATCACCTGTTGACTGTCAGGCGAGGCACAAGTTAATATAGGGTACATCAATATGAGAAAAAGATCAGTCGAAGCAGGAACTATTTCAAATACGTCAATTGTGAACCCTAGTTAATAATACAATATATACATATTCACAGTCGATAAAAACCATAACGACACGGTAAAAAAGTCACACCATTCTAACCAATTCGGTATCCCTCAGGACAGCCACCAATTTATCAGGTAAGGGGGAGTGGACTTCCTGACCACCATTTGGTGGGGGTGAAAGTCAAGTTTGAAATGAAGAGGAGGAATTGAACAAGGGAAGGACAGAAGGAAGCAGTTCTTACAAGAAGGGTGGAAAGGTTACAAGAGGATGAAAAAAAAAAAAAAGGCAGAATATAAGAGAGAAGTGGAGGAGCGATTGGGCAAATATGAATTGGAGCAAATGGGGGAAGTGGAATGTGTGTGCAAGATATTCACAGAACAAGTCTCTGCAGCATGTGAGGTGCTGTCTGGGATGAAGAGAAGACGAAAGGGGGTGCAAGGAACAGCATGTTGGAATGAAGAGGTGAAACAGGCTGTGGCACAAAAGAAGAAGGCATATAGTGAGTGGATGAGAAACAGGGATGTGGAGGAAGTTGCGAGACAGAAGAGAGAGTTACATGTAGAGAGGATGAGAGATATGAAAAGATTAGTAAGAGAGAATAAGAAGAGAGTGAATGAAGAATTTGGAAGGAATTTGAGCGTAAAGTAGAGGGAATATAAGAAAATGTTCTGGAAAGAGGTAAAAAAAAGTTAGACAGGGTGTTAAAGAAGTTATTCGGGGAGTGAAAGATATAAATGGTAGATTACTTGTGTAGAAGGGATAAAAAGTGAGCAGATGGAGAGAACGCTTTAAGGAATTATTGAACATAGATAATGAAAGTCATGCGAGCGTAAGTGGCTGGGGAATGGCTGGGAGGAGGAGGAGAGATGTGAGAAGAGAGGAAAAAATCAGTAGGATGGAAGTTGTGTGGAAAGCCCCAGCAATTGATGGAGTGCGTGGTGAATGCTGAAGCATGTGGGAGAGATAGTAGTAGAATGGATGTGGAAAACATGCAAATTGGCCTGGGAGGAAGGTAAAATCCTGGAGGATTGGAAGTTAGGTAAAATTATTCCCCTGTACAAGGGAAAGAGGGAAAAAGAAGTGTGTGGTAATCATAGGGGCATTTGTCTTCTTAGTGTAATGGGAAAAGTATATGGTTGGATACTTATTGATAGAGTTAGGGAAATAACAGATGAATTAGTTGGAGAAGAACAGGGAGGTTTTAGGAAGGGAAGAGGTTGTGTAGATCAGATATGCATTCTTAGGTCTTAAGTGGAAAGGTTTATAGAGAAGGGAAAGAAAATGTATGCGGCCCTCATGGATTTGGAGAAAGCATATGACAGGGTGGATAGACAAGGATTGTGGAAACTATTAAGAGTATATGGAGTAAATGGGAAGTTGTTGAATGACGTGAAGAGCATGTATGTGGGGGCTATGGTGGCAGTGCGTGTGGACAGTGAACTGAGTGAATTTTTCTATTCAAAGGTTCGATTGAAACAGGGATGTGTCATTGAATCTGCATACGGATGGGGTTATAAAAGAGATACATGTTAGGTCAGTGGATGGTGGAGCAGCCCTAATGAGAGAGGGCTGTGTGTGGAAACTCCCTGTACTCTTGTTTGCAGGTGATGCTGTGTTATTTAGTGAAGACGAAGGGGAGCTGCAAGGCTTAGTTGATGAGTTTGGGAGAGTGTGTAAGAAATGGAATTTAATGGCGAATGTAGGAAAGAGTAAAGTTATAGTCTTTAAGAGAAATGAAGTCAGTGAATGTACAATGAGGCTGGATGAGGAGGAAATGGAAAATGTGGGTAGTGTGACGAGTAAGGATGGAATTATGAGGGTGAAATGCTTGAAAGGGCACAACAAGGAAGAAAGGTTGCTGGTTCTTTGAAAGCAGTGATACGAAACAGGGAAGTGAGCATGGAAGTGAAAAATAAGGGCATGACAGTGTTGTGATAACAACTCTGACGAATGGAAGTGAAGCTTGGGCCTTGTTGGAGGGACACAAATCAAGAGTGAGGGGAGTGGAAATGAGTTATTTGAGAGGAGCATGTGGCGTCACATGGAAAGATAAACTGGCAAATGATAAAGTGAAGGAGCGTTGTGGTGTGGATGTGGATGTGATAGGAAGCATTAGGAGAAACACACTGAGGTGGTTTGGCCATGTAGAGAGGATGGAGAGCGAGAAACTGACAAGGAGAGTGTATATGAGTGAGGTGGAGGGAGGAAGATGGAGAGGGAGGCCAAGGATAAGAATCGGGATGGAGTGTAGAAGTATATAAGAGAAGGGGGTGTGACCTGGGAGCAGGTCAGTGAAATGGCAGGGAACAGGGCGACATGGAAATGATTTGTTTGTGGCCACCCGTTACTGGATTAAAGCATCTGGCAATAGATAGATGCATAGCACAATATTCCCATCACCCAGGGTGCTGGAGAGGGTAAAGGAAATGTATGCTGTACTGAAGTAATTTGTAAGTGAAGCGCATTCATGAATAAATCACAAACAGCACAGGATGATATGACCGATAGATAACACCACACCACAGATGTCACAGTGCGGTGGAAATCGTCTTTCAGTATATTGTTTCAGTTGAAATTTAGTCTTAAGCATGACAACACTTTTTCTTGCAGGTGATTGGGGCGGTTGGCAGTATCCCAGTCACCCAGGAATGGCTTACATGTTGCAGTATTAAGTCTGGTCTGCTGAACTTGCCACAGGGATTTATTGGCTTCTTTTCAAGGGAGAGACTTGAACCTAGATCACGAGGTATGTCCCGAGTCTCCTCAAGCTCCATAGCAGACTTCACAAGTAAGTCGTCCTGCTCACTACCGTAGATACGACAATGACCAGTCACCCAGATCAGCATGAAGGACTTGTTACAAGGATGCAATTTATTAACGATGCAGCCCTCAATCTCATTAGAATCTGTAGTGCAAGAAGCAATTGCCTGAAGGGTTGATTTGAATCAGAAAATATAAAAATGTCATGTTTGGAGTTTACTGCATAGTCTACTACTTTGTCAGCTGCAAAAAGTTCCGATGTAAACACAGATGTCTGAGTCAGCAAATGATACCTGAGGGCACATTCAGTCGACCACACATTAGCACCCACACATTCACTCTATTTGGAGCCATTGGTGTACAACTAATGGGACCCCAGATCTCTTTTGATGATGTTACGCAACAAGTGATGGGCCTCCGCCTCTGACGCCTTGGTCTTTGGTGCTGGGAGCCATGATACATCGACAGATACATAGCTCCCAGTGAGCTATACTTTTAATGACCAACTCGTCACAGTCATTGAGGCCCACACGAAGCTCCTGAGTCAGTAAGTGGAGGCCAACGACAGGTGGCTGACAAGCCCCCCTCAAAAGATGGTGGTACTGACGCAGTGGGCACAGGCCACAATGCCAGTATCACTTTTTCTTAATGTTCTTATGCCATAGGCCAGTAGCAGGTGGTCACGGCATAGACAGAGGTGAGGTACATTCTCCTCCACTTCTATACAAGCTATATGAGTACACCCCAAGGCTCCGAGACACATGTGCAAACATTTATTCTGTAACACATCCAACCTCCTCAGTGTTGCACTGGACGCTGACCCATACAGCTGTGAGCCATAGTTTAGCTTGGGTCTAATAAGGGACTTATACACCACTAATAAATATTTTTTGTCAGCACCCCAGTTAGTACCCAGTAGGTACTTCAGTACATTTAGCGGTTTATCACAAGAAGAAAACAAATTATTAAAATGAAATTTAAAGTTCAAACTATTAACGAAGTGGAGGCCCAAAAACTTTACGGAATTTTGAAAAGGTACCACCTGATTGCCCAAAGTCAAAACTACTGCAGCACACTTTGAGACAGAAAACTTAAATCTCTACTGCAAGACCCACTGGAGGACGGAATAAAGGGCTGCCTGAATCCGCCCAGCTGAAAATTGTGCATTACGAGAAGAGTCCCATATTGCACAAATGTCAACATAGAGTGAGTATTTAAGGTTCCTCTGGGTGGGAGCTGATGACAGAATATCATTGATCATAGGCTAATACTAAAAAAAAGTGGGACTAAACACACTTCCCTGAGGCATCCCATTTTCTTGGATAAATATGTCCAGTGTTATGTTACAGTGCAGTTTTCCAGAGAAAGTTCTGTCCCTTAAGAAATTTTAAACGAAAATAGGCAAATTACCTCTTAAACCATAAGCATAGAGCTTCATTAGTATACTGTGTCACCATGTCATATCATACGCTTTATGGATATCCAAGAAGACCCCTATCATGAATTTTTTGTAGACAAATCCCTCCAAAATACAATGCTTCAAATTCATTAAATGATCTAGTAAACTTCTGTAATTACAGAAGCCATACTGTCGATCACTTAACAAATTCTTCGACTCTAAAACAAAAAGAAGTCTCTTATTATCCATTGGTTCCATGACCTTACATAGACAAGAAGTCAACACAATAGGACGAAATGAAGTGGTATTCATATGACGAAAAAACTCTTTGGGAATCAGTATGACGTGTACAAAGTGTCATGAGTTTGAAAACGTTCTAGACTCCCAGGGCTCATTGTACAATGCTAACAGCTTAATCAGGTTATCTTTAAGATGCTGGATCATACTGTAAGTGATTGTGTCTGGTCAAGAAATGGTGTCTTTACAGGATTTAAGGGCAAGGAGCAGTTCTTCTGTTGCAAACTCTTGGTTCTACGTGGAGTCTATGTCTTCTGTGGCAAAGTCTATTATTTGTAACTCAGCCCTGCATTAATGGTGCTGGAAATGCTAATCGTAATTGGCTGAGCTATTTACGTGTGTAAAACTCCTGGTAAGAATGTTAGCTGCATCCTCGGGATCGTCATAGATATTATCATTCACCTGCAGTGTGGTAACAGGGACGTACGGGCCATCATTAATTAGTATTTTAATGGTGGACCAGACTTTACTTAATGGTGTAAAATAATTCATCATGGACACAAAAGACTGCCATAAGTCATGCTTAGCCCTTCGAATAATTCTCCTTGGCTCAGCCCATGCCTGTTCATATGCATTGAAATTTTCCTCCTTAGGCTGACTATCAATAGTCCTGTATCTCCTATTGCGTTTCCTTAATGCTTGTCAGCAATCCGGTGTCCAAAATTGAGCTCTTTGCGTCACATGAACTGTAAAAGTCTTGGGAATAGCAGCCTAAGCCACGTGTGATATGGAATCGGTAAAATTATCGACTTTGACATCTATGGTGTCTCCAGATATATCTAAATCGGCGATCCTTAGGAAGTATCCCCAATCTGCTTTCTTATAGTTAAACTTTGGAGGTGGGGGGTCCGAATTAATGTTGCATGTTTAAGAAAGACAGATGGGTAACTGGTCAATTCCCAAGGACTCGTCACACGGATTACACGAGAAATCTTGATGTTTAACTGGGGAGGCCAGAGATATGTCAATAGCTGAAAAATTTCCAGTACAATTATCTACACAGAGTCGCTCTACCATTGTTCAGAAGACAGAGGTTGGACAGTAGCATTAGGTCAGTTACATGCTTTACATGACCATCAATCCTCAAGTTACTTCATTGATAGTGATGGGTGTTAATGTCACCCAACACTAACTTATACCCAGGAAGATGTTGAAATATTGAATTCAAAGCATCACTATCAATGGGCCCATGTGGTGGAAAGTAGAGAGAGCAAACAGACAAATACATGTTATTAATTTTACTCTGCTTGCGACAGCTTCCAGAACAGATTTTAGAACCACTTCCATTTGTGGGTGCAGTTTGTGTGTGTGTAAGTATAGGGCAACTCCATGACCATCATATCTTCTATACGAGTGATAATGTTTGAACTGCGGAGGATCAGAGTGATCCACCAAGTGCGTCTCCTGTAAACAAATAACATCTGGCCTGTGTATAGACAGCAAGATTGCTATAATGTGTAATTTATTCCCAAGTGTCCTACAATACCATTGTAACACAGTGAATGCAACAATAAGATTTACAATGGGGTCCAGTATGCTTAGTCTTTTTATGCCACCTGCCAGCAGGTGAGCGACTACCGGGGAACCTATCCCGGTGTTTGCTGACGGAAACCTCCATTTTATCATCAATGCTGAGGCTCTCAGACTCCCCAGAGGAAGAGCTTACTTTTCTCTCACTCGCTGGAGAAGGAGTAGGAAAAACATTAGGATGTGCCGGCCTTTCTAGGGTAGTCAGATTAATTTTATTAGACTTGTCAGACTTCAGTTTAGACTGTGCTGACTGAAAAGCAGCAGCAGCAGCCTGAGAGTCAGAACTAGCTACAGGGATGTCTGTAAGTGAGTTTGAGCCTACAGAAGGGTGAGACGGAGAGGTAGGGTGAGTGGCATGAGGAACAGATGCAGGGTCAGTCTGTGTCTTGACAGAGCACATCACAGGACGGGACATCACCGCCAAAGCATTGGACCTATGCGGCGTGGGAGTTGGATACAACTCTGCACCTTTTTTCTTGCATCGTAGCAGGAGATGCCCTCAGTCGCCCTCACTGTGCAGACCTCTTTCTCCTCCTTCCACTTGGGACAATCCCTCGAGGATGTGGGGTGAGCACCCTCGCACTGAAAGGAACTTACGGTCTCTGATGTGCAGTGTTCAGCATTATGGTCTTGCGTTGCACACTTACCACACACTGATTGGGAAGCCCGACAAGTCTTATCTGTATGTCTATAAAGTTGACATTTTGAACATCTAAAAGTGTTAGGGTTATACAGTCTTACATTAAGAATTTCATAAGCAACTGTGACCCTCGAAGGGAGTGCAACTTTGCCTAAAGTCAGTACAATTGTTGCATTCTTCTTCCTTATGCCTTCCATCAATCTGGTTATAAACCTAACATCAATGACATCTTGCACAGCAAGTTCACATACTCGTCCTCTTTCATGACCATTAGATCCCTACAAGCGACAACTTCCTTGCAGGAATTCATGGAGTGAGAGATCCTCGGCTCACCACCATAGCAGTGAAACTTGCGCAGCTGTAACAGATCTTTGACTTGAACAGAATTTACTGTTTTGACAAGGATGTCTCCACAAGCAAGTTTTTTCACCTGTTCAACATCACCAGTGCAGCCATCAGTTTCCTTCTTGATGAGGAAAGGACTGAGACTAAACAGGGAACTAGAACCAGTACCATATATCTGTACAAATGTTGCATTATGTACAAGGATGGCTAGCGGTGATTGAGTCTGGGGGTGGTCAGCCTAGGAGTAGTCAGACCGTGTAACAGTTGGGGGTAGGGGAGGCAGCAGGGGCACCCACCATAGCAACCATTTCCCCCTCACGTGGGAAGTGGGAAAAAAGAGAAAAGCCGAGCAAGGGACAATATACCCGGGGCGAAATACCTAGTTTGAGATTTCCATCACACAACCTCTCTCGGGAGAACGCGTCTTTGTTAATTCACACCCCAGAGCGATCAGAGGGGGTACACTCCAGAGGCTAGTAAACAAAGGCAACTTCATCACAAAGGAACAGACACCTACTTTTCCAAACCAACAGGGAAGGAAGGTAAGTGAGTACTAGTTAAACCTAGACGTCACCAGAAGGTTGGAAGAAAAAAAAAAAACTAATGTCAGTGAAGCAACCCTACAAGCTCGAGGAGAAAGCAACCAAAACACGTGTGCACCCTCCGCGACATTGCATCAAACTCCTAACTGTTCCTGTTTAGTACAATGTTATGAAGGGTCTGACCGATCATATTTGGGTAGGTTTGTAAATTATTCCAATTAGGTTGGAAGTGTCTTACTGTGTACCTGTTTTTCATATAAAAAAAGCCAATTCTGTGATGTGCTGTGCACAGATTTTGTAAAGAAAGTAGGGTTTATTTGTATACGTGTCATTGGCTATGATTTGACCCTCAGAGCCATAAATCTCCATTCACGATCTGTTACAACAGTGATAATCCTAATGACCATTGAAATTACAAGCCATAATTGTTGTTCTAAAGAAATAATGTTTTGTACCGGGTTTTCATGCAATATTTTTATACCACATGTTCGTATGTGATGTGCGCACTTTCTGCTTAATTAACATGGGATCTCTCTCTCTCTCTCTCTCTCTCTCTCTCTCTCTCTCTCTCTCTCTCTCACACACACACACACACACACACACACACACACACACACACCTCACCTCTCACAAACACACCTTCACCTGGCAAACCCTCACCTGTCACACCCTCAACTATCACATCGTCACCTTTCACACCCTCACCTATGACACTTTCACCTACCACACCCTCACCTGTCACATCCTCACCTATCACACTCTCACCTATCACACTCTCACTTGTCACACCCTCACCTATCACACCGTAACCTGGCACATCCTCACTGATCACACTCTCACCTTTCACACCCTCACCTGTCACACCCTCACCTATCGCAGTCTCACCCATCACACCCTCACCTGTCACATTCTCACCTATCACACTCTTACAGGTAAACCCCTCATCTGTCACACTTCACCTATCACACCCTCAGCTATCACACCCCCAACTATCACTCCCCCACCTTTCACACCCTCAGCTATCACACCCTCAGCTATCACACCCCCACCTATCACTCCCCCACCTTTCACACCTTCACCTATCACACCCTCAGCTATCACACCCTCACCTATCACACCCTCACCTTTCACACTCTCACCGGTAGAACCCTTATTTGTCACACCCTCACCTATCACACCCTCATCAGTACTGTAGAATCCTCACCTCACATCCTTACCTTTCACACCCTCACCTATCACACCCTCAGCTATCACACCCCCACCTATCACTCCCCCACCTTTCACACCTTCACCTATCACACCCTCAGCTATCACACCTTCACCTATCACACCCTCACCTTTCACACTCTCACCGGTAGAACCCTTACTTGTCACACCCTCACCTATCACACCCTCATCAGTACTGTAGAATCCTCACCTCACATCCTTACCTTTCACACCCTCACCTATCACCCCCACCGGTCGACCCCTCACCTGTCACACCTACACCTATCATGTTCTCACCAATCACACCCTCATCTATCACATCCTCACCTATCACAGCCTCACCGGTAGAACCCTCACTTGTCACAACCTCACCTATCACACTCACCTATTGCCCTCACCGATAAAACCCTCACCTGTCATACCCTCACCTACCACACCCTCATCAATTTCCTTTTTATGCAAGGAAGAAGAAACCGAATGCCTCGAGCCTGCAAGATTGTATCCTCTAAGAAAAAATAACACCGTAACCGAGAAACATATTCAAGATCCGTTAATTTCGAGATGCCTGGACACACCACGTTTGAAAGACTGGAGATTATAGGCAGTAAGAAATACAGAGGGACACAGCTCCTGAATTGACAGGTTTTGTACATGAAGGACTGTGAGTAACGGTTAACTCTAGCATTAGAGAGTTGGACAACAAAGGGATGAGAGTTTCTTGCTAGACTGGTGCTACGGGTGGAGAAGGGATGCAAGCAGAGAGTTCAGAGGAGCCACTGCTCCGCTACCAATGAAGTAGCGATAGAAAGGAGATGAAGATGCAACAGTGTGGTGAAAAGACAGACGATGAACGGAGCCAGTAAGAGGAGGAGAGTTAATGAGACAAAAAAGAAAAAAAAATCTTTGACCACACCTGGTTAAGGACAGCTGTGCTTGGGGAGCCTCCCCGTACATGAAATTTGTACTCTAGACAGGAAAGAATAAAACTCGTGTACAAGGTCAACAACTGTGCGTGGGTAAAGAAGGAAGGAAGTTGGCTTAGCACACCTAGTCTCTCGGAAGTTGTTTTTACCAGAGTGGTAATATGATGTGGATGGTGAACTAAGTGAATTTTTCTCTTTGAAAGTTGGTTTGAAACAGGGATGTGTCATGTCTCCATGGTTGTTCAATCTGTACATGGATGGGGTAATAAAAGAGGTACAAGGTAGGGTAGTGGATGTTGGAGTGGCCCTGGTGAGAGAGGATAGTGTTTGGAAACTCCCTGTACTGTTGTTTGCAGATGATACTGTGTTGTTGAGTGAAGATGAAGGGGAGCTGCAAGGCTTGGTGGATGAGTTTGAGAGAGTGTGTAAGAAACGGAACCTAAAGGTGAATGTAGGGAAGAGTAAAGTGATGGTCTTTGAGAGAGGTGAAGTCAGTGAATGTATAGCGAGGTTGGATGGTGAGGAATTGGAAAATGTGAGTACGTTTAAGTATTTGGGTAGTGTGATGAGTAAGGATGGAGGTTTGGAGGGTGAAGTGCTTGAAAGGATACAGCAGGGAAGAAAGGTTGCTGGTTCCCTTGAAAGCAGTGATAAGAAACAGGGAAGTGAGCATGGAAGTAAAAGTTACTACATGACAGTATTGTGATACCAACTCTAACGTACGGAAGTGAAGCTTGGACGTTGTTGGAAGGACACAAGTCAAGAGTGAGAGCAGTGGAAATGAGTTATTTAAGAGGAGCTTGTGGAGTCACGTGGAGAGACAGGCTGACGAATGAGGATATAAAGGAGCGTTGTGGTGTTGATGTGGATGTGATAGGAAGCGTTGTGAGGAACACACTGAGGTGGTTTGGCCATGTGGAGAGGATGGAGGGTGAAAGACTGACGAAGAGAGTGTATGTGAGTGAGGTGGAGGGTGGAAGAGGGAGGGGGAGACCGAGGATGAGATGGAGGGATGGGGTGGAGAGGTATATGAGAGAGGGGGGTGTGAGTTGGGAGCAGGGTAGTGAAATGGCGGGGGACAGGGCGACTTGGAGGCGATTTGTTTGTGGCCACCCCAAACGGGATTGAGGCGTCTGGCAATAGATAGATAGATAGATAGTAATATGATCTTTCCAAGATTAATCTCGAAAGAATGAAACCGCTAGTATGTTTAAAGATGATGCAGGATTGAGTTGGATATCATTAAAATTTAGATGATACTCCTGAGCTTCATTTTGTTGCGTTGAAAGATGTAAGAATTGAGTTTTTGATGCATGACAAACAACAGGAATACTTTCACCTCAATCAGAGATAAGAGCCAAGTCAGAGTCAAACGTAAGATATGCCATGGCATCATTCCTTGTTTGTTGAAGTAACCGCTGCGATGGACACTGCCAGAAGCGAATGGAAAGGTGAAGTACTGAGTCATCAGCATACTAGTGGATACGATTAGATGAATAGCTTAGAAGGTCATTGATGAATAGAAGGAAGAGAATTGGTGATAGAACAGAGCCCTGAGGATCACTTTCTGCTGATAGCTCCAGGAGAAGAACGGTGGCCCTCTACACTGCAACAGCAGCTGCAGAACGACCAGAAAAGAAGCTAGAGGTGAAGGCAGAGCAAGGATAGGAATCGTAAGAGGGCAGTTTCAGAATTAAAGATTTATGACAGACTCGACTGAGAGCCTTTGAGAGGTCAGGAGCAATGGCAAAGCTTTCGCCAAAGTCCCGAAAGGAGGATGATCTCCCGGTCATCCCTGGCATAACCCATACTGACGACGGAAAGAAGGTTGTGATTGGAATGGTGCTTATTATTATTATTATTTTTTTTTTGCTAAAGAGAGAATCAAATACTTTTGAAAAACAGGATGTTAATGCAATGAAGCGATAATCAGAGGGCTGGGAATGGTCTCCTTTCTTTAGGACAGGCTGAATGAGAGCATACTTCCAGCAAGAAAGAAGGGTAGCCTACAAGTTGGCAGACAAAGGCAAAAGAGGTGACCTAGGCAGGGTGTAAGCACAGAAGCACAGACCTTGAGGAAAACTGGAGGGACCCCATCAAATCCATATGCCTTGTTAGTGTTGAGGCCAGTGATGGCAGAAAATTCATTAGTTGAAGAAATTTTAATGTCAACCATGAGAATGTCAGAGGGGGGAGGTGATGAAGGAACATCACCGGAATCATCTAAGGTGGAACTGGAGGAGAAAATCTGAACAAAGAGTTCTGCTTTATCAGTAGAACAGACAGCTACAGAGCCATCAAAGTGGCAAAGTGGAGGGAAGGATGATGAGGTTTTCAGCAAGGTTCCAGAAAGAGGGGATGGAATTTGAGTTGGAGAGTTCAGAACATTTAGTACGAATGAAATTATTTTTAGTAGAGCAATGAAGAGACTTAGCACGATTCTGGGCAGAACATAAAAGAGATGAGATTCAGGGGTAGGTTGGCGCCAGTATCGTTTGTAGGGCTTCTTATTGTGAACAGCATTATAGCAAGCTTGATTAAACCAAGGATTTTTGCATTAGCCACAGGATAAGAGAAATGAATGTGTGTTTCCATATCCGAGAGAAACTCTGTAATGCACAAGGCATACTCAGATGGCTCTCCACCATAGACACAATAATTATTTCAGAGAAAATAAAAAAGCACTGCCTGAGGGCCTCCCAGTCAGCAGCTCCAAAGTGCCACAGCCGCAGCTTCGTAGGATGGTCCACAGGCCTTACTGAAGCAATAGGACAGGTTAAGGTGACAAAGTTATAATCAGAGGAGCCCAGCGGACAGAAAACATTAATAGCGTGAGCAGAAGGATTAGTTGCAAGGAGGATGTCAAGTATGTTGGAACTCTTTCCACGGCTGTCAAGGATACGGGTAGGGTGATGTACAGTACAAGCACCCTCACGTATCATATCCTCACCTTTCACTCCCTCACCTGTCACGCCCTCACGTGTCACACTGTCTCTTGTCACCACCACAGCTGTCACACCCACAGCTGTCACGCCCACATCTATCACTCACACACCTGTCACACCCTTACCTTTTACACCCTTGCTTGTCCCACACCTGTTACACTCTTACCTTTCACACTCTTGCTTGTCATCCCACACCTTTTATCTCCTCACTTCACCTACCAACCTGTGCATCTATCACTCTGTAACAGGGTAAGTGTTAACTCTTGTTTTGGCTTTGTGCAGTCATATAAATTAATACAGGTTTCTAAAATCTTTCTCCATCTTGGGTGCACAACTTTTGGTTTAGTCTTAGTAATGGAGAATAATGATGGCAGATATATATTGAAGAATATATCTTTTTCTGGCAGAGTTATACTTTACTGCCCATTAAGGACTCCCCTTCCACTTCCTTGGGCGATTTCTCGTGTGTTACAAAACGGCTCAGTCAGCGTTAGCAGCATCTAATATGAATCATGTATTTACCTCCTAATCTCACTGCCATACTCCATCAACATTAGCATACTGAGCCGACCCAACAACACATAAGGTAACGATATGTGATTTTTTAGTGGAGTATGCTTACAGTCCGCCCTGTATAAAGAGATGTCGCTTCTAACTCTAATAAACTTACTATTAATAATACATCAGGGCAGATGTGGTGGTGGGGGATAGGGAAGTTGTCTGATGTTTGAAAGAATGTGAGTTCGATATTAGGCTCCAGCAGGCAACAGTTTCGTGATTTGAATTTTGTCAAAACAGACTTTGATTTTCAGCAATACACACCGACGTCATTAAAAAAAAAAAAAAAGCCGCAAGTAATGTTGCACTAACCTTAAACGAGGCAGCTCTAGCATGAATTCAGTATGGACAATGAGCTTTATTGTATTAGTGTCGAAGTAGTCACATGTTAAGTTGTGTGACCGGTAGGAGTACTGAACCTCAGGAAACGGGCTGTCGAGTCTGTACCCAGATTCGAACGTATTAAAAAAATATATATATAACGAAGCTAGTAAAATATGATAGAATTAACGGCCAAAGTGAAGGCCCAACAAAAGTACAGGTAACTACGTGAGATTAGGGGAATATATTTGTGTGGCACAAGGGAGTTAGTAAATCATGTTGGCGTTTTAACTTCCTCACTGCGGTGATCTATTTTTGTATTTTGTTCCTCATCCCTTAAAACGATTTCATTCACCTCAGAGAAATATCACTTGTTGACGGGATTAGTCACACTGATTCTAATATCACCACAACGAATGATTTCTCAGAAGCATAACAAGGTCGTCTGGAAATAGGATGGACGATATTTCTAGTACGTCACTGAAGGGAAGGGATTAACTATTTGGGCTTGGAGGATGTCGTTCTCATTTCATCATTGCCATTTCCTGATAGCTTTATTCAGGTTATATATATATAGATAGATAGATAGATAGATATAGATATATAATTATGTCCCCGTCGAACACTGCCACAGGCTCCAACAGCAGTAGTACAATACAGGAAGGACGTTGCCCAGTGAGTTGTTCTTCGTAGAGGCAGCCTTACAGTGTACAGTAAACAAGATCGGCCCAGGCATCGTAAATAAACGCTGGGTTCTAAAGTTCGCTGTCTTTATTTTCCAGATAATTACTTTTAATGCTTCCAACTTCACTTCACTGTTTTCACAAGCACAGAAACTATACAAACTTAACTAACTGCAGTTACACTTAATGCTTGACAACACTTCACTATTTTCACAAGTAACAGTGATACACAAACTGCATTGACACTGCACTACACTCAAATTGAGCTGAAAACCGACTGAACCTGCTCTGGTCTCTTCTCCATCCCTATATAAGCTTACATTGTTCTAGAATGATCTACATTCTAGGAGAAGCAATAATTGCCAACTCGGAAATATCCAAAACATCCCAAAGTTTTCTTTCATTACATAGCACTGTAAATTAATTAGCATACAAACTTAAATTAAATTATATAATTTAACAAACAATCACATATATAAAACATTATAGAGAAAAAGAGCACAAAAATCAATGCATAACATACAAAATAACTGTACTCACAAACAGCAGGCTAACTGGCAACTCTAACTCATACTGAAACTACGGTAAACATCAGGAATTCTCCAGGACAATCTAGCTAACAATCCAGGTTTCCAACACTAAGCCCTCCCTAATCTTTTTGTCGTCCTGAAAAAACTACACAAACATAAACCCTAATCCTAATGAAACATCCAACTGTACACAAAATAATCCTTCAACTTATAGGGTTTTCTCCTATGCTGCTTCTGACAACGTCTCTACTCCACACAGGTGACTCCTCCTGGAATGTCTTGATTCTCTTCCTGATGCATTTCTTCTCTTGGGAAACTGTCACCATCCTCTTGTACTTCAACTCGTCGGTCCTTCTCAACATCCACGGCTGCAGTTGAGCACGATTCCTCGGAGATGTCCCAGCTGTACTGTCATGGCCCATGGTACTGCAACAGACAGTTCACGTGTACCACCTATGGGCGAGACTTCCTGCCTCCCTGAGTCCGATTACGTCTGATAGGCAGTTCAACACAGTGTAAAGCCCGTCCCACGGGCTCTACAGCTTCGTGGACTGTCCGTTCTTTCGCTGAGGATTGTATAGCCAAATTTGGTCACCATCCTTGAAGCTCAGCTCACTTGCCTTGGCATCATACTTGCACTTCATCACTTCTCCCGAAAACTTGAGGGCTCTTCGCACTTGAGGATGTACCTCAGCCAGCCTTTGCTGGAGGTGTCACCATGTGATCTTCTCATTAACAAGTCAACAGGTAAATGTAACTCATGGCCCAACATCAGTTTGCAGGTGTGTAGCTGGTAGAGTCATGGGAATCTGACCCAAATGGCATCAACAACACAGGTAATTTCTGGTCTCAGTCTGTTTGTCCCTATACAGAGTACTTGGCCAGTTCTTGTCCGAGGGTCCAGTTGAATTTCTCCACCATCCCATCTGACTGTGGCCTTAGTAAGGTCATCCTGGTCTTCTTGTACTCCAGTAACTTGCAGCATTCACGGAACACAGCAGACTCGAATTTCTCCCTGGAACATCTGAGCAACAGTCGCAGCCTCTTGATCAGGGATAGCATAGGCTTCTGGCCACTTTGTAAAGTAGTCCATGGCAACAAATATATCGGTTTCTTCTTTCAGTGAGTGGCAAAGGTCCATCCACCGTGACTCTTTCCATCAGTGCACCCACTTGGTACATCTGAAGGGGGGTGCAACCAAGTTTCTTGGCTCCCTTCTTGGCACAGCATACCGGTATGTCACAGGCCTGACACCACTCTTCAACAGTCTGGTGCATGCCAATCCAGGAAAACCTCTGCCACAGCCGGCTTAGAGTTTTCTTCACTCCCAGGTGCCCACTAGTGATCTGGTTATGAGACTCATCCAAGATTCCAGACTTCATTTTCTTCAGAACCACCAGTTGCCAGTACTTGCTTAGGTCATTGGGTGTCCCCAACGAATGCTCCAGAAGTCCGTTGTTCAAATGAAGAAGGTCCCGCTGACTCTAGTAGCTCTTGGTCACAGGGCTTATCCTGGAAACTTCCCCCCAAGAAGGTTGCACTGTACTCCACTGCAGCCACTCTAGCACCAGTTGTAAATATGCTTCCTCCATCTACATCCTCATCAGGTATTCTGCATCTGATGCTGGCCCTGTCACTGCAGTATGGCTGCATTTCTTGGTATGGTCTTTTTTTTACTACACTGCTGGCTCTCTGGGCCACAAGACTGACAACTCAGGCTGTTAGCATTACCATGTACCCACCCAGGACGGTGCTGCACCTCATAATCATGTTGGTCCAGCTTCCTGAGCCAGTGTGCCAGTTGTTCTTCTGGATTCTTAATGTCATCAGCCACTTCAATGCTGCATGGTCTGTCCTGATGATGAAGTAAGACACATACAAATAGGGATGGAAGATATCAAGGCTCTTCATCACTGCCAAGAGCTCCTTACAGGTCACACAGTAGTTCCACTCTGGTGGGCTGTGCTTCTTCTTGTAGTACACTACCACAGACTCCTTGTCATTGTTCTGCAATGGGACTTCACCAATTCCATGGTCACTAATGTCACAGTCAAAGATAAATGGCTGACTCTGATAAGGATATGGCAATACTGGAGCTCTGGCCAACTCATGATTGAGTTCGCTGAAGGCTTTCTGAGTCAGTGTTGTCCACACAAACTACTTCTTCCCCAACAGTTTGTGAAGAGGTGCGGCTATTGTTGCAAAGTCATTGACAAAACGCCGATAGTAGGTACACAACCCCAGAAAACTCCGTAGCTCTTTCACACAAGTTGGAACTGGCCAGTTTTCCACAGCTGCCACCTTCTCTGGTTCAGTATGGATGCTGCTCTTGCCTGCAATGTGTCCTAAGTACTTCACTTCCTTCTGGAACAAGTAGCGCTTGGGGTTGAGCTTGAGGTGCGCTGCTCGGATCCTGTTCAGCACCTCTGACAGCCTCTCCAATTCCTGGTCAAAAGTCCATCCAAACACAATTATACTCTCCAGATAGATGAGAGCCATCTGCCAGTGCAGGCATTCCAGCACACGATCCATTAGACAGTCAAAAGTAGCTGGGGCATTGCATAGACCAAATGGGATCACTTTAAACTATCATAAACCCCGCCTGTATGAAAGGCAGTTTTCTCCTTGTCCTTCGCTGCAACCTTGACCTGATGATATCCTGCCTTCATGTCTAGGCTGGAGAACCACTTGGCATCTGACATAGCATCCAAGGTGTCATCAATTCTTGGCAAAAGGTATGCATCCTTCACTGTCACATCATTCAGTGCTCGATAATCTACACAGAACTTTACTGAGCCATCCTCCTTCCTTAGCAGAACCACTGCTGATGCCCAAGGACTGCTGGACTTTTCTATCACTCCTTGACTTTGGAGATTCTCCATCACCTTCTCCATTTTTTGCCATTGGGCTGGCGCCATCGTCCACGCTGGCTGTTTAATTGGGCAGTGATCCCCAGTGTCTATAGAATGCTCCACCAGATCAGTATGCCCCAGGTCTAGGTCTCTGGTGGAAAAGGCATCAGCAAACTTCATCAGCAGCTGCCCCAACTTCAGCACTTGTGAGTTATCCAGGC